>NW_024539055.1:0-13253 GCF_016647635.1 Suillus subaureus | reverse complement strand
GAGTTAATCATTTTCCTGACTATCAGGCTCACTTTGTCCTTGGCTTGCGTGCATTCTTCTGGCCTCCGGTCCCATTGTCATTTTTCATTGGTGTTGAACTCCGACAAGTTTGGTCAGTCTGTCGAGAATCTAAATTAGTACGTACGCACCTCGGGGGATCTTACTTGGATATTTTTGTGTGGGGGGGAACTCAGCAGCATGTCGTAAGAGATGGAGCAAGATAGAGCAGAGATGTTCCAAAAGGAAAATATAGTAATCGGCCGCTTCAAGGTCATCATAAGATTATATGTTGTGGAAAAAAGGAGGTTTCGGTGCAATGACTGGGTCTAATTAAGATGGACCTCCGAGGATCTATATACAGCAAAATATTCAAATTGTCAGCAGGTTTCGAACCAACCCCATGAGAAACAGATTTCGACTCTGTTGTGGTGACTACTTGGCTAAGACCAGTTAGTGAGACCTTCGAGGAAACTATTCATGAGTCAATGTCAAGGCGTGTTCCGACAGAAAAAAAACCTGTCATTCGGCCGGCTTTGAACCGGCACAATCCAAGAGAAATAGAGATTCATTCAGCGTGGTACCTACTTGGCTGAGACCAGTTAAGATGAGCTCCGGACGAAATCATCCATGAGTGAATGTCAAGGTATGTTCCGATGGGAAAAAAACCTTGTCATCGGCAGGTTTCGACCTTGCGCGATCCAAGAGGAACAGATTCTGACTCTGGTGACCACTTGGCTAAGACCAGTGAGGATGCATCTCCAAGGAACTGTCCATGAGTCAATCTTCAAGGCGTGTTCCAAAAGGCAAAAAACCTTGTCGCCAGCAGGTTTCGAACCTGCACTGGCACATGGTCCAAGAAACAGATTTAAATTCTGTGGTGGTAAGTACTTTCGCCAAAACGAAGTCGGGAAGAACCTATGAGGAAACCATCCATGAGCGAATCTTCAAGACGTGTTGTGTATCAAAAACCTGTCGATGGACAAGTTTCGAACATGCACAGTCCAAGAGAACAGATTTTGATTCCGTTGTCAACCACTTGTCTAAGACCAGTTAAGATGAACCTCCGACGAAACCTTCCGTGAGTGAATATGAAGGTGTGAGAAGAACTTTGTCGTTAGCAGGTTTTGAGCCTGCGCAGTTCAAGAGAAACAGATTTCGATTCTGTTGCGGTGGCCAGTTGTCTAAGACCAGTTGAGATGCACTTACAAGGAAGGAAAGCATCCATGAGCGAATCTTCAAGGTGTGTTTTGATAGAAAAAACACCTGTCGTTGGGCAGGTTTGGAACCTGCGCAGGCCAAGAGCACAGATTTTGATTCCGTCGTGATAACTACTTGGGCAAGACCAGTTAAGATGAGCATCTGAGGAAACCATCCATGAGCGAATGTCCGACAAGGTGCGTTCCGATAGCAAAAACCCTTCTTGTCAGCAGGTTTCGAACCTGCGCAGTCCAAGAGAAACAGATTTTGATTCTGTTACGATAATCACGATAATCACTTGGCTAAGACCAACTGAGTTAAGATGAACCTCCGACGAAACCAGCCATGAGTGAATGTCCAGGTGTATTCCGAGAGAAAAAAGCCCTTTCATCGGCAGGTTTCGAACCTGCGCAATCCAAGAAAAACAGATTTCGATTCTGTTGTGATAACCACTTTGCCCAGGACACTTCTCAAATTGAGATGGACCTCCAATCTTAGAACTGTCCGTGAGTGAACATCAAGAGGAAGAAAAAAATTCCACCCAAGAACAGATTTCTAACTTACTGTTCCGGTACCAGCTGGCTATGACTACTTAAGATAGACTTTGAATGGATCCATCCCTGAGTGAATGGAATGTTCATGGTGGTGGTAAAAGGAAAAAGATTGTTGAGCAGGGAAATTTGGATCCTGCAACATATTTCTGTCCGGAACATTGCTAGATTTGAATGCAAAATACATATCCACACCAATGCTATATATTCATCCTCAGGACCGTCCTCGATCATCTTTGCATAGTCTTCGTAACTGCAAATGTTGGCAAGCTTCTCAGCTTCTTCCGCTTTTTCACGTTTGGATTCGTTCTCCTGTTTTCGCTTCTTTGTACTACCGAAGCCATTCCACTGTTCTTCGCCGTCGGCCGCCATCTTCATCAGCAATTCTGTCGGATTCGATAGACCTTGAGGAACTTCATCCAAGCCGAGGAGGTCCTCATTGTCAGAAGCCTCAACCATGGAGAAATCATCGCCGGAACCACCATCTTCATCCTCATTTTCTTCATCAACTTCAACCTCCTCATCATCCCCATCGGAATCATCAAGATCGGAAACGACGCTGTCGCTATCCGCCATGAGGTCTTCATCTCCTGCCATACGAGGCATGCTAGCTTGCATCGCCTGTTTGCAAGATAAATTGAACTACGGATGCAAAGGTGACAACGAGAACCGAGTACCTTCCATATATCTGCCTCCTCGGCGTCACTGTCTTCGTCGTCTTCACTTGTCATCATCGCGTTTAACATCATCTACGTCTCTGTCCTGCGCTTCCTCCAACTCGCTCGCTGAAGCATCTATGTCAGAAGCATCGTCAGATTCTCCTGCATCACTATCCCCTTGCCGGCGTGAGCAGTTTTATTCTTGTCCTTTTCACGTTTCCTCGAAAAGTATTTATGGAAGAAGACCTTATGTGACTTTAGCACGCTCTCGGTCGCCGAATAAGCAGATTTTTTACCTCATCAACAGGGATATCCTGTAAACCGCCTATTCAAAAAATTTCTTGTCGTTCGGTAGAGCACCGCCAGACGATTCGCCTTTCAACAGCTTCACGCTAATCCTGTCGTTCGCGCTGGCTGCAGGCTGCATGGCGCTGGAGCCTTTTGCCTTGATTTTTTTGGGATTTTTGTAGACGAAACGATCGAGGAAATGAGAAAGGGTATTTAAAGACAGATCTGGGCTTGACGTGATAGGTTGGCCAGAAAGAAGTTGCTGTGCGTGTAAAGGAGACGGTCGGATGATAATGGTGTACGAGGGGAATCTAAGATACATGAGGACTTGTTAAATCAATGAACATGAGTGATTACCAATTCGAACAAGGGAGAAGCTGAGGGGTGCGCAAAACTGCGGGTCTCGCTTTCGTGGATCATATTGTTCTTCGGAAGTGGAACGGGATCCTCTGAAAAGGTCTCGCAAGCCTGGAAACTGTACTGAACAACCTGGGAATCGAGTCAGGTGGGCCATTAAATAGGTGAGCAAAGGGCTCCTTACTTCTCCTAGGAGGTATAAATCCTCCTACAATGACTCGGTCCCGCCCGCACTGCCACTGGCACGAAATTGTACAAACCGGCGGACAAAGCTCTCACAGTTCGGGGTTGTCGTCGGCCTTGAGAGAACTTAAAAAGGGAAGGTTCAGGTACATGGTCTGTTTTGAGGATGAGGCGAGGCGACCATCGTGTAAAGACTGGTACAAAGTTCGATAATATCGGTCCACAATGCTCTTCGAGAGTGCAGAAGATGAAGACTCGGGTAAGTGGGAGAGCGAGGATGATATTTGCTGAATAAGGAGTAGGGCTTGCAAAGAGGTGTTGAATGTTGAGGTATGTGTGATGAGGAACAGGGTGTCTATATGTTTGTTCAAGCTTGTTGGAGAGAACGTCAGGTGAGAATGAACCATGCTTGAGAAACCCACTTGACATCCGATGGTCCCAACTTTGCATAGGGCAACGCGCGATTCACACCTGTCAATATGGCAGAAATCGATTTTGAAAACGCATCTTCAACCTCCGTAAAACCACCGTCACCAACGACCTCTTTCGTTGTCTTCCGCTTTTTTTTCTTCCCTACAACTTCTCCGTCCTGTTCTTCAGCGATTTCCTTTTTCCCAGACGATCGACTCTCCCCTAATAAATCCTTGAACATCTGGAAATACACATCGATGACTTGTACAGCAACATCTTTGTCCCCCAGAACAAACACAATCTGGTTAAGCGTTATCGTTGCATAATAGCGCGCATGATCGTTGCTCGTCCTCTTTGTAGGCTCCGTCAGGCTTCGGTTTTGGCTTCGGTTTCGGTTTGGGAAGTCGAGGTGGTCGTCTCGTCGGTGAAGCGGATATGCGTATTAGTAGTTGGTGCAGTGGCAGGTGTCGCGATGCTTGGTCGAAGGATGAGGGAACTCACGTCATCGCGTACGACGACACCTTTCATAGATGGGTGAGCTTGTAGGTGAAGTTGAAGAAGGTGATAGGAAGCGCGAGAACATATGGATTTTTCTGAATCACCCTAGGTACCATGATTAGTGAATTGCTTCATGAGTTGAATTTTTTTTCCGCTCACCAGTTTGTTTACCAGTAGCCTAAGAAGTTATGCTCTGCTCAGGTTTGTCGCGAAGGAGCGTATAAGTTAAGGAGAGTGCTTGGGTGCGCACATATGCCAAGGGGTCCATGGAAGGACCTGGAAAAATGTGTGAGCTCCTGCACTCGAACACGCTTAGAATCCCACCTCTAGGATTTGGAGGATGGAGAAAAAATACTTCTTCAGCCATCCTCGAAGTACCAAATGAGAATATAATCATCCTTGACGCTCTGGTGTGATAGAGGTTGATTCACGGAAAATATCTGACCAATCATCAAGATTTCATCCACAAAAGCAGCATGTCCGTACGCACTTTAACTTCCGGTTGGGCGCGCCGCCTCCAACCCACCAATCGAGTATACATCGCAAAGCCTTAAGACTTTCTTCTCGACCTCCTTTTCCTTTTCCTCGCTCAGCCATCCCCTTCAGAGTTTCCAACGCTTTCGTGTTTGTGTAATGGGCTACTTTGCACGAGGAGCGTAAGAGCACTGAGCCTGTCTGACAGCGTGCCTGAGTGCAAAATTTTCTGCAAGAATGCATAATCTGAGCTGGATGATGTGGCTGTTGAGGATGACCCAGACTGGTATGTCTCTCTACCGCCTTCGCATGAAGAGATGCGCCGCGCCTCCATCAGGGAGGACAATTTGGCGGACGTGACAGGTGGGAGAGCGGTAGATGATCCAGATAGGTTGGGTACATTTTGATACCATAGAGGAGACGCTTCGATCTGAGGTTTTTTCGCGACTTTTGGAGACATCGACGCGAGCTGTTGTTGGCATTATTTTATCTGCAGAATTGTGCGAAGTGCACGAGTTGTCTCGACCATAAGCAGTGGCTTATACTGAAAGGGTAATAACCTTAGATAATCATCAAACTAATTTCGATATGCTAGAATGCTCTTGCTACTACTCAACACCTCCGATACACAACCTCGACATTTACAAATTCAAGCTTCAACGCTAAGCTCTGCCGAAATATGAAGGACTGAGAACGACTTTGCAGTGTCTAGTCTCACTCTGGCCATGTATTCCTTCTTCGCGACAAAGACCAAAAAATGACGTTTACCGTGCCATCGAGGCAAAATAATTTGCTGTTATTGCAAGGTTCAGCACTTCTACCCTGTGAACGAATTGACTCATCATCTACCATGTTGTTATGGTCCCTACGTTTAACCTTAGTACACTCAGGCATAGGTATGCATGAAGCGACACGTGCCCAGACACACAGAGACTCCTCATTTTCTATCCAAGCGTGTTGAAGACCGAGAGCGACACACACGCTTAGGAGAACGACAGCGGGTTCAGGCAACACTTTCTCCCTATCCTTCTTACTTCGCAACCGATACCGAAACAACGGCGCGTCCCCTGCATACTAGTACATGTCTGTATTGTCGGCTGTCCACGATGTGCTGTCGCCCCTATTCAACAGTTGTTGACTTTGGGGAAAGACTGCAGAATCACCTCGGTGTTCTGAATTAACAACATCCACATTCGCTTTGCCCTCGAAGCGAGATTCTCTACTTTCAGCGCTTCCTACCCAGAGATGTGCCATGCGCTGCCCTTAGTTGTGTATCATCTGACAATGTAGTCCATCGTCACTGGATTACATGCAAGCCTGGTCATTTGATTGCGGTTCTCAGAATTAACAATATCCACATTAGCTCTGCCGTCAAGGCGAGATTTGCTGTCATTGTATGTTAAGCACTTCTGGTTCAGAGGGGCGTCATCCTGGAGTGGTGTATCCCTAGGGTATAGCACGGGTATACCCGCGGGTCGGAAGATCAACACCGTACCCGTACTAACCGCGGTATAGCAGCTTACCCCCGGTGTTGTATTTACCCGCGGGTACACACAAAAAATAGTAACACTACGTAGGTCCAATAACCTCACCCAACACTCTCGTCCTCTCGTTTTCTTTCTTCAGAGACTTCATGATCTTAGTAAGGTCCTCAGGTGTCTTTGTAACGATCTATGTACTCTTCTCGGACGAGATTTTCGGCATCTTCAATCCACTCATCTTTCCATTTTTGTAGCCAGAAGCGTGGGTCAGCACAAACCACCCATACAACTGACGACTTATGCTCACCTGTTGCAATGCGATACGTGTTTGAGTCATTAGTCATTTTCCAGTATGTATCCATTTTCTTGCGAGCAAGTTTCATCGTGCTTTGGATGGTTGGTCAGAATTTCTCTTTCGTCTCGACATTGTTCATGTGGTTATCGAGTTTGTCCATTGCAGGTATGACTGCATAGACACTGGCCGAGTTGCGCGAAAAAAGAGCGTAGCCTGCTTGTAACGCTTGCATTGAATCGAATAAGTCCTGAAAATAACTTGATCAGAGGCTAAGTAAGCAGCCTCCAGTACAGCGACAAGTTCCTGGACGGAAATGAACTAGATGTCCATCGTGATACTGGACAGTCACAGCATCAAGCTTAAAAAACGAATAGACCACTGAACGCCATGTCTTCTTGAGTGCGTCTGTGAGTGAAAATTAATCCAGGTTTATGCAAACGCGAACAACAAGTTCACGTACTTAGATCAGCTTCATCATCCTGTTCAGCGGCAGGAGACATCATTTTCCATCAACATCGACATCAATTACCTCCGGAGCAGCGGATTGCAACTCGGAGGGGTTACTTTGGCCTGTGGAAGGACAAGCTTAACACGTTTTGCAATATTGTCCGCTATGGGCTGCAGAGATGACGATAGCATCTGAACGCGTTGAGGTAGACTTAGCAATAGACCGATTAACCATAATGATGGAATAGATGGAGTATTGAGAAATGTAGAGTCTGCATACCTCACTTTATACTGTTGAATCACCGAGTTGTAATCAGTAATAGTAATGTGTCTCCGAGACGGAAGAATAGAACTGGTAGGAATATTGAAGCAGCGAGAAATAGGATCGAAGCAGTGGGTCACTGTTGCAGTCAACGACCCTCCGAAAAATAAGGATCGTAGTGAGTGGCGAATCCTTGTTATGTCCAACATATAACACCACGGAGAACATTCGGAGATAGCGCGGCCGGCTACCCATGAACATACCTGTATACCGCGCTGACGGGTACGGTATGGCCATGGGTAGCCGCACATCTCGACACCGTACCCGTACCTGCCATACCCGTGACCCCCATACCCGCGGTGTGGCCCATACCCGTGCTATACCCTATGTATCCCCGACTGTGTGCCTGCGTATCGCGAGCAAGGCAAGAAGTGGTGAGGAGCGCTACGCTACGACAAAGCCCGAAGGACACTGAGCGGCTCGCTAAGAGGCCTGTTCGGCAACCAGATGTTGACCAACATTTGGCAAATGTCATCTCGGCTTGGATTTCGCCGAAGTTCGGAACTTGAATCATAGTCCGAATTCGGACTAACCCTAGCACGCTGATATGGGCTGTAGGGTATAATACACTGTCGTTAGAGTTGTATTCTATGCGTCCCTACACCAATGGATCCTCATTCAAGACTCCAGCATTTTATGCCCCAACATCCAGAAGTTCAATGCTGCCTCATCCAGCACTCAATCCTTCTAGTCAGCATCTTAATCAGCGCTACAGCCAATATACTAGAGTCAGTGTATGCTAAAGACCCGGAGCCATATCACACATCTGCTCTCTCTGGCGAAGCCTGGGTGATGGAGCTGTTGACTGGCCACCCAGAATGGATCTGATGTGAACTTGGCATGCATGTGCATGCTTTTGCAGAGCTTATATCTGAGCTTCATACCCTTGGCTATACCAACTCCAAGTTTGTTTCACTAGAGGAACAACTTGCGATTTTTCTATATACGTCTGTCACAGGACTGTCTGTCAGGCACGTTGGCGAATGATTTCAACGCTCCAATGAAATGATTTCTTGGTAAGTACGTGCTAATAGTTATGATCTGCTGATGTCTCATTGTATTTCCTATATAGTTATTTTTGCAAGATGCTCAGCATATTCTTGTCTTCCCCCTTCTACACAAACTATGTTCACTTGCCAGATGACTCTGTTCCTGATAGAATTCGCTCTGACCCTAAGTTTTGGCCATTTTTCAAAGATACCATTGGGGCTATTGACAGTAGCCACATTCATGCTTCGCCTTGTGCATTTGAACGAGGTCCCTATTGCAATCGGAAGGGATTCATTTCGCAAAACTGCCTGTTTGCCTGTGACTTCAAACTCAACTTTCCTTACGCACTCACTGGCTGGGAAGGGTCAGCCACAGATGCACGTGTCTATGAGGCTGCAGCAGGCCATGACCTTTGTATTCCTGCAGGGAAATACTTCCTTGCAGATGCAGGCTTCCCTCTGCGGCCTGAACTACTCATTCCATATTGTAATGTGCACTACCACCTTGCAGAATGGGGCTGCGCAGGTTTGAGGTACATGTACTGGTATTATTCTTTCTACAATGTGCTGATTATTCACAGGCCAACTATGAAAGAAGAGTTATTCAATCACCGTCATTCATCTGCTTGAAACGTCATCGAGCAGATTTTCGGTGTCCTCAAACAATGTTTCTGAATCCTCCATCTATCACTGCCATATGCTATGAGCATACAAGCTCAGATTCCAGCCGCATTGTGCTGCATTCACAACTTCATACATTTTCATGATCCCTCAGAAGGTGCGCTACCTGAAGCAGACTATTTGGACTCGGACGCTCATATGCATGCCACAAACTGGGAGCAGGCAGCAGGAGAAGCACACAATGATCTGCATGTGAAATGTGATCTCATTGTGCAAGCAATGTGGGTTGAATATCAGCGTATTTTAGAAGAACAACATGATCTTGATAACGGTGACAACGATGCATCAGATGCATTGGACAACGAGTATGAACTGGATTGATTCTTACAAGTAGCATGTAGTTGTATCTGATCCGTTTCAATTGGTATATGATTCAGTGACTCGGATGAGTGAAATACAGTAAAATGAGCAGTACATGAGAGGGATACCACAGGTTGGTACGAAAAATGTAACAAGCACAGTGACACAAATGGTATGATAGTACTACTGCAGCGGCGGAGAGTCTAAGAGCTCTGAGATAAATGCATGGCATGTCTCATAGTCATCCTCAAGCCCAACATAGATAGCAAGCTTGTTTTCCCCTCCTGCAAGGGAAAATATGCACAGGAGGCTGGCTCTCTGACCAACTGACAAAAATTCCCCATCTTTGCCATGCATAATTTCCAGGCCACGAGAGATGATATTTGGTACAGTTGGTGCAACAGGGACTGGTGGTGGAGGCAGAGGCGGAGTGGATATGGTCTTCTTGATAACATCTGTGAGGCAGTTAATGCTACCTTGCATATTCATGATGGCAGTGGCAGGAGTGATCTTTGCAGCACTACTCATCCCTGTCTGCATGCCACCATGTGCTGACACTCACACCTTCTTGGGAGCTGGTGATGATACCAATGTTGATGAGAGCGGAACAGGATTGCTGGATGTGGGAGGGGCACCAGTGCATTGAGATGAAGAGTCAACAAAAGTGTTAGTGTGCATGCGTTTACTGGACTGGGAGCTGGCAACCTGAGTAGTAGTGAAGGTTCCCTGAAGCAGGGCACTAGGTGGCATCATCAAATCAGGGCTCATGTCTGGTACATCACTGGTGGTGGCAGCTCCAGCAGCCTGAGTGTCTACATCCATGTCAAGAAAGTCAAGGCCTCTGTCAATAACATCAAGGATGTCATCTGCGGTATTGATAGATGGAGGGGGCACAGTAGCCGGATGCAAAGCGTGCCTTCCACGAGTGCCACTATTATTGCCCAAAATCATCTGCATGTTGTCATATGAAGCCCACCCTTTGTTGCAAAAGGGGCGCATTGCAGCTTGTGACTTTTGGATGTCAGTCAAATGCAATAGAATTTATTATAAGTACATACCTTGGGATCAACATATGTATCCCAAACACTGGCAGCCGCAGTGCCCTCGATTCCAGCCCCCCACACATTATCCCAATGGAAACCAGATACATTGTGATAGATCTCAATTTGATTAAAGATTTTTTTGAGCTAAAACATGCTTGTAAACTTATAATCATTCAAGAAATGATCACATACCGATGTCCACTTCGTCTTAACCATCTTGCCCGTCTTTGGTGGGCCTATTGTTTGAATCACATCATTGTCATTGATAGCAGCTGCTGCACTGTTGAAGGTAGGCATCGTGAAGTTTCCACCATCACCACCCGCTGCCTGATTCTGAATCAGGTGATGAAGTAGAACATCCACTTCTGCATCTTGCCAGTGTGCCTTTGCATTGTCCGACATCGATGTTACTTCTGGTTGAGCCATGAGGACTGTGGTGAAGCTAGCACAGAGAGCAGTGAGTGCAACAACAGAGGTACAGAGTCTCTGCTGACAATAGTAGTCAATAAGATAAGAATTCATGGTAGATGTACAGGTATGAGTTGTAAGGTTTGAGCTCTGATAATTGAAGCGCTTGAAGCCGAGAACCTCTCACATGACATTTGCCAGATGTTTGGTCAACATCGGTTGCCGAACAGCCTCTAAGCTACTAGTACGGTGCTACTCGGCTGCTACTCTGCTCTAGTGCTGCCAGAGTCCGGTTCAGAACTTCGGTTTGGACCTGAACCTTTCCAAACCAGACTGTAGGTTCGGTCCCAGTTTGGCATACTGTAAGGACCGGATGCATTATTATGTTTGGCATTTGGCTGATGCTTGAAACTTGCGAACATGTTCTGAACGCATCTGAACTTGTTCGAACCTCTCTCGAATCTTTGTATGATCCACAGTGCACTTGATGCCCTTATTGCTAGGCAACTACTACTAATATATTCTCTGATCTTCTGGCAACTGTTTTTTTTCCCAAACCCTGATTACCATTGCTCCCATCATCATTGTCATCCTCTTCAGCTTTTGCACAGTGGCATCATGGCAAACACTGATGCTCACTCTACTTGGCTGAGACCCTTTGCTGGGTGGATCTGCATGAGATCCAGTGCCCCCTTCAAAACCAAGATCTGTGTGAGATCTGGGGTGCCCACTAGCCATTGTAGTGATGTGGAGGTGCATGTCATGTGCCTGGGTTGGCCAAGGCAGAGTTGGGGACTGGCAGTATGGATGAACAGAACATGAATGGGGTGAACGGGGCAAAATCCTGAGTTCCCAGATGTCCTCCACTTCACAATGGCAACATCCAGCTTCTTCAGTAAAGTGCTTGATGTTTTGGTAAGCCCAACATTCACCATCATTTGGATTATAACTTATATTATGTCCAGAACATATCTTCAAGATTCTCACTCAGGTACTTCAAGCTTCAACTAATTGCATGGCAACAGTATGTTCAAGGTGCATCATGTTTTTTCTGATCTCAATGCAGATTTTGGTATAAATGAGCTACTATAGGTTCAATCTTCACCCTTCCTGCTGCCAGAATGTCATGTGCACTTGGATCTGATGGCAAACTGAAAGATGCTAGCACTATTGACTGGTACAATGACCCTGATGATGACACCCCCATGGTTCCTGCACCTCCACCTTCTACATCCAATGGGAAGCTGACTTCCTTCATGTCTTGTTGCTCTGGTCGAGCTGTTAAACTGATGGAGAAAATCCATGAAGCTGTCAACACAGCTCCAGTGAAACGATCAGCTCCAGCACCTCCTCAAGACCAGCCTGCACCCAAGCAAGTGCAAACTGGCTCCCATCTGATCCATCACCATGATGATGACAATGACGATGAACTCCCTGTTACAACCACATATGCCCCTATTCATTTTCTCTTTCTTACTGTGTATTATGTCACAAGCTGCATGATGCTGCCGCTAGACTTACCTCTGACTCATACCTTGTATTACATCACAATCGCTGTTGCCATTGCTAGATGACCTATTCTTGCTATCGCTTACACATCACTTATCTCTGACTCATTCCATTCTCATGTCTGCCCTAAAGTACAGTAGTTCACTATAAATAGTCCTCCTGTATGCTTTAGTTCTTTACTTTAATCTTACTAGGTTTTACCTGAATATCCTTTGCTAGAGATCTCCAATCTCTAGTCGTCTGAATTGTACTTTAAGTTAGAGGCACTCCCTCTACCTTAGCTTACACCTGAATGCTTGACTTATCGTCTCGCATAGAATCTCAACAGGGGTTATCAACTCTTATTGAGTTGTCTGTCATTAGAACTATCCTAGTTCGTAACACCCCCTGCACTGGAGGATGTTTCTGATGACGAGGAAGAGGACTAGGACAAGGTCAACAAAGAGGAAGCTTACCAAAAGACCAAGGTGTTTGGAGATGAGGATTGCAAGGATTGCAAGCACACAAAGAAAGAGGAGCACAGTGGAGATCTGAAGGTAGTGTTTACTCAGGAGAAAGGCCACATCAATCCGCACACCCAAGAACACAAAGACGGCTGGTGGTGTGAGATATGCAGGTACGTTTTGACTTTAAACATCAAGCAGATTACTCATGTCAATTCTAGAGCTAATAATGTACTGGCCAATCAATCCTTTTTCAAAGGCAGCATTTTGACTCAATGCACACATATTGCTCGCAATGCAAAGTGCCACTTCCCAATCTATCAAGACCACTGCAGTGAGTGAGCATCAAGATGCACGATCGTGCAATACCACCTAGCTGTAAAGCAACCAAAGGAGCCCAGCGAATGTTAGATGGCTCCCTTGCAACTAAGATTCCTGAATTTACGAAGTCTGGGCTGATGGATTATATTGTCGAGTTAATTGTCTCTGAGGATGAGGTGTGTGATCATGTTTTTTTGATTTATAATGGTGACTTAAGATTACACAGGCATTCCAACTCATCAATAAGGGACCATTTCGCCGCTTACTTCAATACCTCCAGCCCTCCCTTTCAGACAGGGATATCCCCCATCGTACGAAGACTCACAACAAAATTCTTGAATGGGCCAAGGTGGCTGTCCAGCGTGTCAGAGAGAAGCTTAAGCACATTGACAGTAA
>NW_024539054.1:0-13285 GCF_016647635.1 Suillus subaureus | reverse complement strand
CATCGGACTCCGCAAATATCGGTGCTACTACTACTGGTACCAGAGATGGTGATCGTGTATTTTTGGGAACCGGCATATCGTTGAGCGGTGTTGACCAACGTCAGCTCACCTCAGAGTAATACAGATAACAGATTGCCGTTCAGCCTTCTCCATAGCATATTTTTCCGGTCAAGTTCCCACCTCATAAAATCCCCCCTGCTCTTGCGAGACTTCCCTCGCATTGATTTCTTTTGTATTTCCTTAACCGCATCGTTCACTTATGATTCAGCAGTTACAGTTTTTTTTCTGGTTCCTTCGACAGTTTCCATGTGGCTGTTTACTAGGAGACCCTCAGATGTATTTAGATATGAACTTTGCGGGCAACCCCACCCGTCGAGGAAATCTGAACGACTGATACGATGTAACTAAATTGTGCAAGGGGATGACATTAATAGGCGTTCTCCGACACCGGCGGTTACGCCTCATGGAGCTGATTATACAAACGAGCCGTGCTACTTGCAATTGCAGCAACCTGGTACCGTACTAATTAACGGTGGCTGAAGCGTTCACATCCGGGCCAATACAAGACGAGACGATCGAGCGACCATGCAAATAACTCTAACGAGCAATATGGAACGAGTTCTGGGCCTGGACAGGCTGGCAAACTACCCACACGCGCAAGAACGCCGAGAACAGTACAACAGACCCAAATCACTGGATCCAACCAAATGCCGCTCCTACCAAAGTCTGCCTAATTAATGACGTCCAGATCTTGAGCAAGGAGTTCCAGCTACCCTATAGTTGCAGACCTTTGAAGAGCTATCAGGCGTTTTAATCAATCTGGCGCGTAGGCGGCTTCGTCATCTTGATGGGCAGGGGCAGGGGCCGGCGCCAATATTCGAGGTCCATGTGACTAAATTTTGACTGAAGATGGTACAGCGAGTACTCATTTCTAGATATACAAACGAGCAAGACATCTCCCACTACAATATTAATGATATTCATCTGCTATAGACATTGAGCAATTAATAGAAGCAGATAAATCACAGAACCCATGTCTACGACGCCGATACTAAAGCGTTCCAAAAGCCGCAATCCACTTGCGAATCTTCTCAAGGCCGCCGAAGGCAAGCCGACAGATTGAATTTCACAGTAGGGGACCATTACCGTTTATGGTCGGTAGGCTTTAGGGAAACGCGTAGCGTACACTCGACAGTGGCGTTCCTCGGTCCCCAATATTACTCCTCACTTGACAGTGATATCACAAGCGCATTGAAAGCTGCGGTCCAGATATGTGCAGTATCGAGCAAACTGGCGTCGGTAGGATCATGGTTACACGTACATGCCAATCATCCGAAGTCAGGCACAGAACGCAGACTCACCTTCCCTTCCCTTCCTACTTCCCAAATTCCGAATGCACGTACCCGTCAACAATTAATCGCCAGAAGGACTGTCGAGGAGCATCAATCATTCAGAATCTGGTCTCCCGGAATGCCTAACTAGTCCTGTCATCCTCCCCCTCGGACTCGGTAGACATCAATCAATCAGCAACCGGGGCAACGCCACGCCTGGTCAAGTTCTGGATGCACAGCCCGTCGGAGAAGGGAACTACAAGTGTCAAAGGACAGATGCATGTTAACCAGTGTGATCGAGAAGCGGTGGTATCGTGATCTGAAGATCTGATTATTGATAAAACCGGTATTTTGTATTACAGACGACTGACCTTTGTCATCATTTCAAAGAATGGATCAGTGAAATATCATCTCGAGGGTCGAGCACACATATTTGAGGAAGAAACCCCAACATCACGCTCAAGTCCACGACCCTCCGCGACCGACGATGAGCGCGTGAAGAGATAGTTTTGCGTACAATGTTCAGCGAGCGGCCTTCTCTCCAAGGGCTTATTTCCGAGGAAGATGAGTCTGACAGCAACCTTCATATCGACAGACTCGGACCAGATTTCATCCATCTTCGAGTTGTCAGCGGGGGACCCGCTTTTACGTCGTAGACAAGTTTGGTCTCAATATTTCTAAAAGCGGTAAATGCGTCAAGCGGTGCACACTCCCAAAACCAGCCCTGTGTCCATTAATCGTAAATATTGAGGAGCCAGTGTCCGCTTATCTCTCAGCCGGACTGTCTGACCTTCCAGCTGAGGGATCCCCTGGAAACAGAGCTGCGCGCAGTACGCGAAATTTGAGGAATCAATGACAAGTTGACCCTCTTTATACCACAACACTAGAGTTGACATAGTTGTCCACCACTGTTTCGAATCGGTGGTGGCCTTGAATGCTAGACGGGACCTGTCCAGCTTCGCAGATAGAAGCGCCTAGCCGAATAAAATGACAGGTTATTTTGATATGGCAGCTTGCTAGTAACATCGGCGAAATCAATTTGCGCTGCCAGTCTCGCAAAATACTTACTTGATACTGGTTAAGCGCGCTGTAGTGGGATATCACACCTTCGATGCAGGTGGTCAGGTACATGCCAGCGAGACGGTGTCACGAGAAGCAAATATGGTTCAATTTAAAGTGGAAGGCGGCAAAGAAGCACAGCTCACCCAGATCGTCATTCAAATCAAAACGCAATCTGCACAAATCACTGCGACTTCTTTGTGCAATAAAAATTAAAATATTAATGGCCCACCGATTGCTGTTTGCGATACGTATTCGTGACGATGAAAAACGGTATTCATACGAGCACCCATCAGTAAGTAATCATCAAATGGACAGGAGATACACCATTAACAGCCATCCCTTCTAGACCCTTCTTGTGTATCGCATCATGTTGTCGTTATATGGTGCAAATATTCTGCATATGCACCATCAAGGACCGTTTCACGCATCACAAATTGTGAGTCTAAACGTATTCTGCACAAAATAACGCATAACAAACGTACGATTACACCAACGGACATCGGCTTCGCAAGTGCCGACAGCAACGAAGTCTCTGATAAATAAGGCGAGAAAGAAGAAAAGCGGTGATGAGATCCTGATGACAAGTAGAAGAGGGGAAATGCATCACATATAGATTATCGGTATCAATACTTGCAAGCGTCATTGACACCAGTCTTTGCCTGCGAAACCTGCCATTGACGGGAAACACAGAATCATCAACGGGCATCTAGTATAATTTGATAAGACGACGTGAAGTTCGAGCTGTTGACGGAGAATTAGCATGACACGAATCATGACACCCCTCGCTTCCGAGGCGATGAGTACGATACATACATACATACTTATGGAGGAGAGGACTCCAACCGTGCCATCTACGCATTTGGTTCGTCGGTTGGCGCAAATTTATGCTTGCCTCGAATCGCGACTTCCGTCATTCCTTTTCCGCTACCGGTAACGCCGACTACAAGGCCGTTATCAGAAATCAAGAAGTTTGTGTTATAACCAACTAGAACGATACGCACCACGGCCTAATGGGTTGTCGGCGTCTTGAAGATGCTGGTCCCTGCCACACCGGCAATATGGACGCCCTTCTTCTCAGACTTCTTAGCAAACTTCTGCCACGTCGCTTGTTTTGCGAGTTGCTCCTTAGCTTTTGCAGCTTTGACCTCGAGTTTCTTCTCATTGCGCTTCTTCTTCCGATCCCTCTCCTCGTCCTCAGCTTTAGTTAGCTTTCTTTTACTCGGCGCTGATACTTTCTCCTGGTGATTTGGCGGTAGTGGCTTTATTTCTGCCCCTTTGACCAATTCCGTCGTATTGTACCCTTTGAACATGATGCTGTATACAGGGTTCTCTGCAGAGCCGCCAACGCTGGTGATGCGTGCAGGATACCAACTGCCATCACCCGAGTATTGGCAAGACAGTCGCTCCCTGCAGTCCATGTGTGTGAAGGTGTCGAGTTTGCTGTTTTACGCACAGAATCTGCGCGCGATGAGGAAGCGGGCTTGGGCAAAGCGACTGTTGGGTGAGAGAGATAAGTTCCTGTAACTCCGAGCGGAGGGAGAGGAGTCCGGCGCTTTCAGGATCTGTTTGGAGTGCGAGCTCGACCTGAGAGAGCTGAACTTGATATGTCTCGAGTTCCGTAGTGTCCATGTTCAAGGAGTAACAACTTGAGGAAGGGGACCGTGCGTATACCTTAAGTTATCTGGAGTTAATATTAGGGTTAAGGTCACATCGGCTTCCGAATTAAAGTTCTTCACCAAAATCAACAAGTCGAGCCTGACTGATAATCACTGATTATCTGAAAAGTAATTTCCCTGCGGATTTATATCGCGAAGACACGAAGCTGGCAAAATATGGTCGATTTCCGATCCCCATTAATCTTGGCGATAACTTATGAGTTGCTTGATTTTGGGTATGTACATGGAATCACAAACTATAGAAGATGTATACAAAAAATCCACGAAACAATTGAGATAATGATGATAGAGAATATCAGACCCTATTTATTCAAAGTCCTTGTATGGGGGAAGCTCGTCACCCTCTTTGACCTCACTGTGTGCATTTCCGCTGTCAGTGCCAGCGCTAGCAAGAACACGCTCCCTCTCTTCCCGCTCAAGTCTGCGCTTCTCCTCCTCGGCAGACTCGTGTTCAGAAGTAGCGGGTCCAGATGTCCCCGCCGCGGATACCCGCCTCGCGCTCCTCACGCTCAAGGCGACTCTTTTCTTCTGCTGCAGTCTCGTGTGACTGTCCATATAGATCGTCAGATGGCGAGTTGCCCGGAAGACCGCCACTTCGTGGCCCCGCAGCATCTGAGGCACGGCGTATGTCACGAAGAGAGCCGCTAGCAGGGCCTGGACCAGTTGCACTCGCAGGTACGGGAACACCGGTTTCAGCCACCGTAGGTGCAGCTGCCGGGATTACGGCAGGAGAAAGCGAGCCCCTGTCCGCAACCGTAGCGATGGGTGGAGCTTGATCTTCCGGAATTGGTGTAGGAGATAAATTGAGTGTCCTTGGGTCAATAGGAGGAGAGTGCGACGCGTCTCTTGACTTTTCTGCGTCTGACGCATAGGAGGCTTGAGGTGGAGGTGTGATAGGCACACCTGGATGACCAGCGTTTGCTCCAGGATTGGCGAGACTGTTCAGTTCCGAAGCGTGACTCTCCCCAAATGATTGGGTGTCAGCCCGTGAGAGATTTGCGCCAGACTGTGCGACGAAGTATGTGCTCCCGGGAGTATAATTATCCAGTGCGTGCTGAAGCGCAGCACGAGCAGTACCTGTTTCCTGAGCTCCTGTGTAAGGGCTCGAAGGTGAAGGGGGAATAGGTGGCAGGGCAGCAATGATAGGCTTGGAAGCCTGCGACAATAGGACCAGTTTTTCCCCAAACTACAAATGATTGTATTAGAATAACTTTCATCATAGCAGCACGAAGTGATTTACCTCTCGCATAGCGTCCCACTTCTGCGCTTCGCTCTCACGAACTGCCTTCCGCTTCAAAATCTCAAGCTCCTTTTCAAGGGCTCGTCGACAAGTTCAGCCTTGGCGAGTGTCTGTTTAAGTTCAGGAAGCTTCCGCTCCATAGCCTTGTCCTGACTATGCTCGATACGAGAAATCTGGGTACGCAATCCAGCACGAAAGTTGCGCTTTGGGGCGAGGACAGCCTCAGCATCGCGAAGAGCTTTAAAAGGCGCTCGTGCATTATTGAGCTTGATCGCAACCGATGATGCAAGAGATCCCTGAACAAAGTTCAAGTAGGCCAATCTGTCCGTTACTAAATACCAAACTTCATCAGCTTAGGTCGCGTTGTTGCGGAAAAGGCGGCTTACCGTCCTTGAGATCCTCTGGCTGTGTCTGACCCCACGTGTACAATTCCTTGCTTTGCACCTTCGCATCCCTAGCGAGGGCATCGCAATCGATTGCAACACCCTTTTCAGACGTGATGATTCTTTGCACTGGAGTGGTGGTAGTATATTGTTGTCCAATTGAGCGAATTTGATGCTGCAATGCCTCCAATGTCACTGAGCGATGGCCGCCCTGAGCTGCGGATTGATTGGCAGATGGTTGGTCGGTGGCGTTGGTAATGCCGGGGACATGGCCGGCAAGAGGGGTTTGATTGATGGCACTCTGAGCCTTATCGGCGAACGATGATAAAAAACTTGACACTGACATTGAGTGGGATACTAGCCTAAGGTTGTTAAAATGAGTGGTCAGGGAGAAGAGATAAGTTGATTGAGTTTGAAGCGGTTGTCATAGGGTCTTTATACAGGGGTCCAATGCGCAGCCACATCAACTGCGTCACGCGCAGCGTCACACTGTCTCCACACCCGGCGTAGTTGCACTGCCAAGCCTGCACGGCAGTGCACAGCTTCAGGTAAAAACATCAAGGACCGGACAGCATGATTTTGAGTGTCAATATGCATCGCAACATCAGCATGAGCTTAGAATGAGAATATTCGTCCGGACACCATACGAATAAATCAGGCGCATCCAGCACAATCTATCTAGAACTCTGCTCAATCGATATAATAGCAACTAATACACCCACTCAAATGACGAGCTTCTTCGCTGCCTTGCCCTTCTTCTCAGAATCTTTGTGTGAAAGGAACTCAACCTCGGTTGCGAGAGGACCGGCCAGTTTTGAGTCTCGGGATAGCCTAGTACATTAATCTTGAAGTGCCGTCCAACTGTCTCGATGCGTTCACGCAACTTGTCTTCATCTCCAGAAGGCGCAAGTCGCGTCCAAATCGATAAACGGTAGAACTGCGGTCGGGTAGATACGATCACTCCGGTGATAAGCGATTGAGAATTGGGCTCAGATGCCTCCCCGCCTGTAAGATGGGGATCGAAGGTTTCACCAATAGCAGCAAGCATCTTTATGGAGCATTCAAAATAGGAAAATCAAGAGATGAAAGGGAGACATACAGTGTAAAGCCACATTTTATCAACTTGACTGCGATTCTTCTCTTTGGGTAGCTGTATACTCCACTTGCCACCATGCTTGTTTGCTTCATCCTCCCATGCAGGTATGATACCCTCCTGAAACTGCCATTAGATTAACAATAATGCGATCCTACGGAAACACGTACCTTGAAGAGGTAGTAATTTGCTTTTTGAGGGAGCTGTGAGGGAGGTACAATATGATTGTAGAGGCTATGCCTTGGTGAGTTTTCAGTCTTCGAAATAGGGGGAAAGGACTTACCCCAAAACTCTTCGACGCTGTCAAAACTGACGACTCTTTTGATATCCTCCATCCATCCCTGTGCAGCAGCAGCACTGGGGGTCTGAGGAACGGGAGTTTGAGGGAAGGAAGAAACGGGGGTTTGGGGGAGGTTACGGCCTTTAGTAGCAGGGGAATCGAACCAAAGGGTCCAGGGTGAGTATAGAGGATGCTGTATAGGAGAAAAATGAATACTCTAGAGCGGCGAGTCAATTCGGTTGCGCACCTTTACATTGAAGCTGGTAGGGTGACTGAAAACAGTGCGAATGTCGTCTGCCTGTGCTTGCATATCGACCTCCTGGATTTCACCAGGTTCTACGTCTGCCCCGATAGATTCTGAGTTCTCAGCAAGAGCTGCGGCGATAGCAGCCTTGTTAGCATGCTGAAAGGATGCGGGCAGGGTAGTCATGATTAATGGTGAAGTAAGCGAGACTTGCAATCCTGTTGCTTTTGAGTTATAAGACTATCAAAGTCTGTTCAGATTGGAGGAATATTGATCGAAAGATCGAATGAAGTTTGAAATCAGTCGTTTCGGTTGGTGAAGCTTCCGGGTCGGTTGTTGTGTGTGATCAACAAGTTTAAGTATTAAATCCACAATCGTCCGCAAAATTAATTTCCCGGTCATTGCCGGTATTCCGTGCCGATTCTGATAATCATTCCGCCGACATACCGGGGGCCGTGTTAAGAAATAATTCTGTTACTCCTTCCCTCTCCGTCATGGATCCGTTCCAGGCTAAACTCGTAGCTGCAGCGACGGGGTCAACGATGACCGCACTTACAAGTATGTTTCAATCATTTTTTAATTCATTAATATTTATTATATTCAGTGACTCCTTTTGACGTCGTGAAGACCCGTCTTCAGACTCAACCCAGGGTGCCTCTCGTTTCACGACCACCACTTAATAGTTGCTGTCAGCCAGCACATATACCTTGCGTACGCAACATGTCCTCATATGCACGCCCGCTGGCTGCAGAAGAGGTCGTCTGCATTTTCGATCATGGCGTATACCGCACTGAGCGCGTGAATGGGTTCTTGGATGCTGTCCGTCATGTGTGGCGAGCAGAAGGTATGAGAGGATTATGGAAAGGTGTTGGCACGACACTGTAAGCTAACTCGATTCACCTCTTGGTCACAGTTCTCATTGTGTGACAGACTCATCGGCGTTCCCTCATCATCGATATACATCCTCACTTATGACCATCTCCTACGAAATGTACTCCCTCCCTTTATTCCCTCCCCTACGTTCGTCCCTCTGGTGGCCGGTATTACCGCTCGCGCTTCTCTTACTTCCTTACTCTCACCACTGGAGCTCATTCGAACCAACCTGCAATCAACTCCAATATCCCCCGACAAACCACATACACTTCCATCTGTCCTCACTTCCGTGCGTACAATCGTCCGGAAACAAGGCGTAACCTTCCTTTGGCGTGGCCTTGGCCCTACCTTGTGGCGTGATGTACCCTTTAGTGGCATATATTGGGCGGGCTACGAGGCCTGGAAAAGATTTTTCGAGAGCCGAGGGAAGAAGGGGGCATACGTTGCCTTTTCATGCGGTGCTATCAGTGGGACAACCGCGTCATTGATAACTTCACCCTTCGATGTCCTGAAAACCCGACGGCAAGCGCTCCTCATGACTGGAACCATGTCATCACAAACTACAGCTACGATACCACTGTTGGCTCATATCATTCGCACTGAAGGCACCGCCGCCTTGTTTACTGGCATTCTTCCTCGTACAGCCAAGATTGCCCCAGCTTGCGGGATTATGATTGCATGTTTTGAGGTATGGTTACTCTATGCTGTTGAAACATGTAGCTTACCAATCTATCTCAGGGAGTTGGTAAGTTTTTGGAGAAGAAGGACCAAGACTAGCTAGACCTATATTATATTTACATGGAGCATCGTCAACATCATCAACATCAGCATTATCTACATTAATTCAATGTTTTCTAGATGTTAAAACGTTAACTATTGGTATATGTGTAGCACCTCGTACATCCCTACTCAAAATTGGAAAACCGTCTTGATCTCACTCATCCAAGGCGGTTGAGCTGCTTCTTTGCACTGATGAGTTTACCCCCAACGCGATCGACGTCGTTATTCAGTTCATCCAACAACTCGTTGTGCACCGCAAGCTCAGCACCGATTGCCTCCCCAAGGTGCCTCTGCCGTTGTAGTATGTGCGTGAGTGTAGCAAGTTGACTATCTTGCTGATCCAACTGAGTGTTCTGCAACTGGACAAGACCCTGATCGTCAAGTGGTCTCGTCATCTCCGTCTCTTGAGGTTTTTTAGCACCAAACACTCGCGTGACTGGTCTGCTAAGGCTCAGCAGCGCAGCCCGATCTGATTCGGGAGCGATGGCAACATTCGTGAAGCCCTGTGAGGAAGGGGCGGCCGCAAGACGAGACGCCTGTCGAGTGACGGTGACCATCTTTCCCAGCTTCTCGCAGTCATCCTGCAAGCGTGCGACCATATCTGTACGGCGTTGCAGCTCTCCCTGCGCCATAGCTGCCATGCCGAGTTCCTGCAGGCCCTGCTTGAGCGTACGCACCCGGGAAAGGGTTTCTGCGAGCTTCTTCTTCGCCTGAACATTCGCAGTATGCGATGCACTGACGTCTCCCCGATCAGAAAGCGCATCCCGCTTGTTGATGTCTGCGCGGATGTCGCGGATCTTGGCCTGCAGCTCGAGGTGCTCGTCGAGCCAGGAGGAAGAAGAGAACTGTTTGGAGGAGGTGCCGCCTTCAGCCATGGTGCCCTGGCGGCCGACTGGCACACCAAGGAAGTCGCGGAAGGCATAGCATTCTCGCCATTTGTCATCCTTTGCGCTGATTATGGCGCGCAAGTATGTCTCGAGGCCAACCCGGCGCTCCTCGGTCATGCTACTGCTGTCTCTGAAAGGTCCGCGGAGGATGGCGAGGGAGTTTTTGGGTGGTAGAGGTGCCGGGGGTGAAGAGCCTGTGGACTTTGTAAGTTCTGTGTGTAATTCCACGAACTCAGAGTAGCGTCTCCACATTTGCCATGAGCGGACATGGGCTTGAATTTCGATGCGGTAAACAATATGAAGCTTAGGATCGGGGCGTTCCTCATGCCCGCGTACGTAGACGGCTTGTATGGCGGTCATGGTAGTCAGTAGTATAGTGCCTTCGCCTTCTTTGCGGCCCGCAATGAGGCCGTCGCGTGCCACAAGCTTACACACCACACGCCTTCCACATGCCACCCGCCATTACTGTCCTGTCCCATGCAATCGGCAGCCCCCAGAAGTCGGCACTTTCACAAAACTCGTATTTCCAGCCACTTAAACACAAAATTCTCAACATAGATATCATTCTTTCTCTAATACAACTCACTACGAGGTCAAACAGATACGATTGAAGCAGAATTGAGTGAGATGGTTGAAAGTGCCGAAGTCACGCAGAAAATGTCACCTGCCGATGTGTGCCGTGACGGAGTTTCAATATTGCACACACCAGTGCCGACTGGTGCTGTGCTGCTGGTCATGGGGCTGGTCCGCCTTCGCAAATCCATCAGCGGGAGACGAGGAAAGCTGCGAGCTTCATCAGACCTTACATATGAGTCGCACATTCAAGCTGCAATTCAGGGAATTGCAAATGGGCTATATAAATCTGTTGCAGCTGCTGCAAAGGAGCAAAATGTGAGTTGTCATTTGTCATGTGATTATTTACTCAGCTGGTCTAGGTATCGTGTCAGACACTGAGTGATCGATGCTTGGGAGTCCATAAGTCTCGTCAGCATGCTCACGAGGGTCAGCAATTGTTATCTGCTGCACAGGAGGAAACTGTTGTTGACTGGTGTAAATTGGCGTCTGCATCTGTGACTCCTATCCACCCAGCGAAGTTGCGTGCATGTGTTAAAGAAATAACTGGTCGACTCCCATCATGAAAATGGCACAATCAGTTCATTTGTCGTCATTCATCCCTCTGTGTATCTTGACCAAGTGGACTGGATCCAAAGTGCGCTTGAAATTTCAACAAGGATACCATCGGGGAGTTCTTTGAGATGCAGAAGAAGCTTGATGATGACTATAATAAAATTCCACCAGAGCATCATTGGAATATGGATGAGAAAGGGAATCAGATGGGTGGGGGGAGGAAAAATGCTGGCATGAAATTTATTTTTTCTGCGGAAGATTCAGATCATTATCAGGTCCATAGCGATAATCTAGAGCTCATAACCATTCTTGAGTGCGTCTCTGCTGCTGGTGCTAAGATGCCACCATGGTTCGTTCTTTCAGAAGGTCCACCCCCAGATATTCGAGACCTAAAAGATAAAGTGGGTGGGTAAGCAAGCTATATAAGTATAGTATTATGCTCTACTAACATTGTGATCACCTTGGACAGTGTTTCTTTCTCGCCAACAGGATGGATGGACCATGAGATAGCAGATTATTGGTTTAGGAAACACTTTGTTCCTACAGCAGAGAAATATCGCATTGATCCTGAGAAGCCAATTGTTCTGACCATTGACAGTCATAGTTCGCATGAACAAAGAGCTATTCAAAGGGCGGCTTACAATAATGGTGTCATAATTCACACCTTTCCATCGAAAACCACACACAAAATCCAACCATTGGATGTGGGCATATTTTCGTCTGTTCAGCATGCTTGGACCAAACATTGTGACAAGCGCCTTGCTGATGGGGTTGAAATTGATTGCTATAATTTTATTCACGAATATATGGCCATTCACCATGTTATCACGCCAGAACTCATCCAGAAAGCGTTTAAAAGAACCGGTATCTATCCTCTTGATTCGTCAGTCTTCATGGACAAGGATTTTGCACCAAGCTTGGTTTATTCAACTGCTGCCGCACATCTTACTCCATCATATCCTGCCGACATCCCTTCTTCTCCAATGATGGCTCCTTCTGATATTGATGAGGTTGACAACTTGATGAGGCTGGATGGCAGTGAAGAAGAAGATTCAGAAGAGGACAGCGATTTTTTTCCAATGGCGGTTGATGAACATGACTCAGATTCCAAGAGTTCTGACTCAGAGTCAGAGTTGGAGGAAGAAGGCCCAGAGACGCAAGACACACAGCCCCCCCATAACCCCCATAGCAATGCCCACGTCGACACCTGCATCACTTGCTCAACATCACAACTGTCAGCCCCCATCCCACATCCAGTTATCCCCACATACGATCAGGCAATGGCGTTGACAAAGGAGGAGCTTTGGTATGAGCTCCAGCGCATGTATGGGCAGAATGGGGCATTGGTCCAGACAACCCAGATACTGACTGCCCAGCTCGACGCTACAAACACACACTGTATGATGGCACAGTGGGCATTGGCTCAATCTAGATTGGAGTTAGAGAATGTGAAGAAAAAGCAGCCGAGGAAATCTGTCAAGTTACGGGCCCATTTTGTGACCCACCCAGAGCTTGAGGAGGACTTCAACAAAGCAGAGGAGGAGCAGCGTGAAAAAGACAAGGCTGATGCAGAGAAACAGGCCAAGAAGAAGACAGAAGACAAAGTGCGCAATGCTCAGATCAACCGTGATATTGAGTCGAAGACGTTTGATGTGCTCTCAACACTCTGGCACAAGGACGATTTTATCACACTTGCCAGTGCTCTTAAGATTTCAAGAGATGGGACAGTCGAGGAACTCTGGACTAGAATAAAAGAGTTTCTTGCTGATGCCGCCAATCAACACTTTGCTGACAATCCATGTTTTGCCGCACTGTTCCAGACAGGAAAAACACATTCAAAGAATCCAGCCACCGCATCACCAACAGAACAAGCCAGTACTAATAGCGCTTCGCAGGACAATGGCGCTACCTCATCCAACACCTCCAGTAATCATTTTATCACCTCGCCCACACACTCTTTCAATTCGAATTATCCCCCACATTTTACCCACCAGCCATATTTTCATCAATTCTACACTAATCCAGCTCTCCGCACACCATCTTATTCTTCAACACATTACACTAATAATCCATCCAGCGGTCCCATCACATCATCATCAAATTTACATAGACAACTCAGTATCCACACAATGTACATGGTCTCCCTACACATCCCCCTCAATTTACAACTACGGTACTAATCACGGTCACCCTCATACTTAGATTCTACTAGTAAATACTGTACTTGCTTGCTCACACCGAATACTAACGACCTCCTTGCGCTCTTGCTTGACTGCCGAGCTGACTTTGAAACTGACCCTATGTGACA
>NW_024539053.1:0-13370 GCF_016647635.1 Suillus subaureus | reverse complement strand
GTATTACCACCAGGTGGACCCCGTACTGCTGCATATCCGATTCCCATCTATAACGCCTGCGAGTCCACCGTCCTACGCATTGAGAGGAACGTGAAACAACACGATCAGTTCTGGCTCAAAGGCCAGTCATACTCCCTTTACGACATGTTCAACCGCAACGACGAGTACGCCAAGTTGTTCGAGGGCGGGACTGTCTATCAGGCATTCCTCGGTCCCACCGACTTTCACCGCTGGCACAGCCCCATCAAGGGCACAATCACAGATATTGTCGTGGTTGAAGGAACATATTATGCCGTGCTTCCAGATGACGGGGCAGAGCAAGATGACCCTGAACTCGCAAAGGGTGACCCTCGTGGTGCATTGATTCGCTCCCAGCCCTTCCTCACCATCGAGGCCACTCGCGTACTGTTTTACATCGAGTCGGAAGACATTGGCACAATGTGCTTCATAGCCGTGGGGATGGCGGAGGTGTCGACTTGTCAGGTGAGGGTGAAGAAAGGTCAAGCGGTAGTGCCCGGGATGGAACTTGGAATGTTCCACTTTGGCGGGTCCTCGCACGCCCTCGTATTTCCCAAGGGGATCTATTTTGAGGAGGAAGAGGCTGTCAAAGTAGGCGAACACATATGGGTCAATTCAACTCTCGGTCGAGCTATTCGCATGCCCGAGTCAGAGTGATGGCACAGGGTAGCTATTCAAACATCCTTTATCGAAGAATGCCTTGATACTATAGGTGTTAGGAAAAGATTTATGCATACACTTTTTACGATCACGTCCGAGTCACGGTATGCTTACGAGTAGAATGATCTTTGTACTATTAGCAGTTTGACTACACCGATGTCATGTTTAGTTTGTTGGTCACAATCATCACGCCGCTTTACGGTGAAACCTGAAGCTTGAAGGCCGAGAACACCCTTGATCACGTTGCTACAGCATTGCCAGTGCAGTCTGCGTCAGGTAGGCTGAACCAGTGCTGCGGCCGCATGCAAAGAAGCTTCGATTGGGACAAACCTAGCACCTGCGCCAGCCTCCATCTTTGTGAAATTGTACGAATCACACACATACTACAAACGAGCCTTCCACTACTTGATACTTCAATGTTCAATGTCGAATCAACGTTCGGACTCCCGGAGGCCGCCTATCGACTAGCGCGGTTCCCTCTTATGATTAAAGCTTAGAAGCTAGCTATGAATTTTACTGCCTATCCTACTTGCAATTTCCCTGACTGGAAAGTAAGACCGCCACCATAGTATAGAAGTAACGACTACTTATTACCTTGCGGTGCAAGGACATGTTGGATGGCGTTGAGTGCACGTCATTCGTATTCTCCCCAAATATGACCCTTGAGCCAAATACCACGCACATGCCACGTCTGCGCCAATCGTGACAACAATCTAGGCTCCATCGTCGTACTAGCAGGCTGTGGGGATGAGGCACCACATTGCCTAATGATGTGGTGTCGCCCGAGGTGTTCGACGGTGGAGGTAAAACACTCACTCGTGTCTCAACGTCAGCTACAATATCCGTGAGTGGGGGTATACATAAAAACGCGTTCAATATTGTGGCCACAGTCCCACATCGTCAGAAAACAAGCGAGTGCGGCCCCATCGAAGACCTCCCTGATATGATTTGTAGTTTTGCCCTCAAGGAGCGGGGAGGTCTCGTCAGAGTTGCACGCTATGCGCACGACGGATAGTCAAGGCCAGGCAGAGAGTAAAGATGTGGTCCATGCTCTCAAACACACGACAACTAAAATGACACAAGGCGGCGTATCCCGAAAACGACGATGCCGCACCTACGCGGTGTTAAGTTGTGATGATCGGGCATATAAATGTACTGCGATAGAGAATGAACTAGACGCCCATGTGTGTGGAAAGTCAGGTAGGAGATAACGGTCGTATAGTGCGAGAGTCAAGGCTTGGACCGGGTGGAAAGAGTCGCTCGACACATAAGCATCCTCAAGCCGAGAAACAACGAAAGAAGGCAAATTACATTCGATGAACCCACAACCAGGCGCAAAGACAGTATAGCCGCCCACAGCAAATGTTACGAGCGGTGCAGAGGGAAGAACCCCACCGCTATGCTGCGCCGAAGAGGCCATGTGGCCTACATAAACGTTAGCTAGACAATCGGGTGTGAGACTGCCTGTATGATCAGCAGTCCAGAATAGCGAGGGAGAAGGGGACGGGAAATGAATTAATGGAGGAGGGAAAGTAAAGAACGCGCTGGTTGAGCATTCCAGATGTGGGGCAGGACACCAGGGACCACATCCAGAACTAAGTGCACTGCATTCTTATTATCTGTAAAAACGGGGTAGGACTAGTTTGGATTAGCACAAATAGATAACAAAACAACAGCTATGATGCCCAAAAGCTCGCCATGCAATATACCTGTAGATGAGTCCCATGGCTCGTAGGTGAAAAGGCAACCCGGCTGTCAGGCGTTGCAGCTGCGGATGTGATCGAACGAGCCTGCAAAAACGACGCTGGTGACGGGAATATTGATGTATCTGACGCAGCAATGGCCCGTGTTCGGTGTTTGGAGAATGGATCAGTCACCTGATATGAACATTAGGCTGTGCGATCATGTGAGATGGAATAACATCGTAGAAAACAAAGTAACCTAGATCTAAAATTAGTTTAGAAACTCGAAACTGTAGAAAATTCAAAGTACCGGCCAATTGCCTGCATATTAAGCAAGGTCAGAAGTTCGCAATGCCAACCCCGAGTCTTCATTCGTATAATGCTGGTCGGTCTGCATAGGGTTGGGCAGAACTAGGGAAGCGGTGTTTGAATTTCCCAGGCTCATCCAGGGACGGTCGATGGAACCGGCCAGTCTCTCGTACTATCTATCCAGTAAACATGCGATTGCCAAACGACAACGTCTGCGCGCGCGATCACAGTGATGGCAATACGAGGGGTGACCGTTGGTGCTTCGGTGAAAATTACAGGATTAATCGAAAATATCACTTGAAGAGTGACGAAGCATGACATGCGGTCACTGCGAGGCAGTACCTGGTAACTTGCCGCCAGAGAAGCCTTATAAATGTCCTGCCCTACAGCCTCTTGGGCGCTAAACGACTCTTCCGCTCCTTCTTCTTTTCTTTCTTCAAGTTCTAGCAATGCCAGACGTTGCAGCCTCTCGCAAGTTCATTGATCTCATCCGTCAGGCCTCGTCCAAGTGGGCTAATTGGGACCCGCCAATTGAAATCAAGGTCAGTATAAGTGCTCCAGTAATTACTGCGCAGATATTGGCCTCATAGTCGAGGCTCATAGGTGGGGGACTATGGAAGATCGACAATGAAACTGGAGAGCTCGACGTGGAAGGGAATATCTACGAGAAAACATTCCAGACGTCACTGGACACCAGGGCTTGAAGATCAATTTATCTGATCCATCATGTCAGCCACAGAAGGGTGGACTCGACGACAACATGATTATGTCCTCTTCGGGTGTCAAACAAGGGGATTTCTCGGCGAAGCCAGAAGTGTGAGAGCGTACGCACTTCTTCCTTTGTGTGCTATCATTCATCGTGCACCAATCGATCAGCTCCCTTCTCAACCTGGCCTCTGCTTCCGTCAAGGCCGAATTTCAGTTCCAAGAAGGCAAGCGAGGTGCCGTCCTCGTAATGCACAAGCCCAGCAGGATATATTCCACGGGGCAAGGTGCTGACACTTGTCCACAAGGCAATCGAACTGCACGACAAGTATCTCGTCACCAGCACATTCAAGTGCCCAGGATATTATATCTATTTGTCTAACAAGTGTGCGTCTACTTGCCATGTGCTTCACTCGGCGGCACGTATACTGACAGGTCTGACACAGCCGGAGAGAGGATAGCACTGGCGCTAACTGCTAGTGTACCGATTGCAGCTGCGGCAGGCGTAACTGCCGGCGGAACAGCCTCCGTGGATTGGTGGACTGATGCTCAAGCAGCATTCCTCCGGAAAGCGGTTGACAAGGCTGGACAGTACCGCTACACGCCACTGTACACCCTGAAGCACAGACAAAATTCTTTACTAGCCCGACTTTCCGTGGGGAAGAGTCAGAGGAAACAGAAGACGATTTGCAAGTTACTGATTTCCACTTATGAGACTGATTCTGACATTCACCCAGGTGTGCCTGACTGTGCAAACACCGTGGCAGCCTCTTGATGAAGATGGAGCTGAAGATCCAGCGTGGGAAGAAGTACGTCAGGTTTGCTCACTCCTAATGTCTTGGTTCATGATTTATCTTTCAGAACGATGAAGAATTTGCCCCCCGGTCCGCGGTGGAGGGCGATCTTCCGTTTGCAGGAGCATGATACGTGACGGATGTCTATTTGTTGTTGGGTTTTGATTGTCCATTGACGTTGAATGATCGATTTATTTCTGGAATTTGCGCTGGCTGTATACGTGTCTGTATGATATCCCTGTCACATCAATATTCATGCAATACATTCTACTAGTACTATATTCTCACCAATTAGAAGTGCTTGACAACGATATGGACTCTCACAAGGCGGTCTGCGGTGGGGATGCGTTGGCAGCTTGAACTTCCGTGCAATTTATTGCGGAAACTGTTGCTGTACAGCCCTTCGCCGCGACCGGAAGAAAATCCGTCGGGATGACGCATGGCATTCGAAATTGAAGATCCACAAGCAGAGGATTTGTTATATCATAGTTCATCGATTTGACTTGTATGTAATTCCCATGCATCGATACGAACTCGGAAGTCGGGGCCTGGCGCCTTGCGCGCCTCGGGGATACTGGTAAGCATGCTGTATTCCATATGTAACCCACAGCACAAGGTAAGTAGGTAGTACAGTACTTATCAACTGAAGCCGAACGCCAGCATGAGGATTATAATATGAAAGAGAGCGCATAGGTAAGGGGCCATATCGACCAGAGTCACGCTAACGCTAAAACTAACCACGGACACACTTGCAGTCGTACATATAGACAAGCCAAGGCCGATACGGAATACTAGTTATAATCAATCCCCGAAAACAAGTGAACGAGGGAAAAGAAAATGAAGCAGAGCAGAAACAGAAAACTGAGAAAAAGAAAAGGACCTATGGAGACAAAGTACTCAGCCGAGTATGATAACACAATGAAAGAAGACTGAAGAACGACGGGAGAAAGACGGGGCAACGTAAAGAATACAACCTAGCAACCGAAAGAGTCTCATGCAGGGCTACTGGAGCTGGCCTCAGGCGCCACGCGGCCTTCCGAGGGTTTGTCGGGTAGCTCAGTTATACTGGCGGAAAGTGGGGGTGCACTGGAGGAGCCAGATGTTGAAGAAGAGTAACCGGCGTACGTTGGTGCCTGCCAGGTGTTGCTTGGGGGGTAACTACCATATGAAGGTTGTGAGGCCGGCGGCGGGTAGTACTGATAGTAGTTGTTTTGCGGCACCGAAGTAGGTGGGTGGTGAGGAATCAAAGTCTGTTGTGTGTCAGTGTTGGCTGATGCACCACCATACCCGGGGTATGGGTACGGCTGAGATGGAGCTGGAGATGGCTGGTGAGGAGTTGTTGGGGACGGTGTAGGGTACGATGAACTCGAGTACACTGGAGGATGGGTGGTAGAATGGGTGGTGGAATGAGAATTGGAGTGTGACGTGGGATACCCTGGAACGCCGTAGTAAGAAGGGGTTGAGTACGCAGAGTAGTGAGGCTGGGAAGGAGACTCGAGACTGCTTGTCAGGGTATGCAGAGGTGGCGGAGCTTGCGATGCAGTAGGAGTCGATGGGGATGGCAGGGGGGGTGCGTGTTGGTCCGTCGGAGATGTGGACTCCGGCTGAGAACTCTTGGTTTTACGTGAGCGTTTGCCATTGCCGGTGGTGTAAGGGTTGTAGCGCCCCCTCGTTTGCCATCGGTGATGCGACCGTCGGTAAGAAGAGGAAGCCCAGACGAGAGGGGAGCAGTGATCATGGAAGGGGTAGATTCGATATCATCCGCCTCTCCACGGTAACGAGGGACACCATCTACACCAATCTCCACTTTAGGAGGGTTACGGAAGTGAGTTTTGTCGAGGTATTCTGGACTGATATCCAAAGATGCCAGCTCGGGGAGTGATGAAGGGGAACGTAAACGCCCTTGCTCTACATCCTCGACCTTATAGTAAGAGATGAGATGCTGTGATACACCACCGATTGTCAACGAAAAGGTCTGATAGGAATGAACCGTGAGAAAGGAGTATAGGAGGAGAGGGGGGAAGAACAGACCTTCTTCATGAGGCCGTCAGATTTGAATTTATAGCTATTGGTGAGACTGCGACGAGGACACGTTCCCTGTGTTTGTCGATGCCCAGGGAGCTGGACTCGCCTTTAGGACGACTCAAAGTTTGACCCTCGAGGCGAACGCCATCCACGTTGTAACTGAGAATGTTCGTTCATTTCGGCAGGGTCTGAGCGAACGCCTCGATGACCTGCACCACGCTTGTCGGTTTCACGATAAAGAAGAAAGTTGCCTAAGATGCGACTTGGACTCCAGAAGAAACCGTCGGTCCAGCGCTTAATACCGCTTTCGTCCTCGTCGAAGACAAAGACGAGCCAGAGGTTTATCATCTTGCGCTCTGAATCGACTAGGCGCCTAGTTACTCTTGGTATTAAACCACGACGAGCAGCTTCTAGTATAAGTAAGGCATCGCCAGTAGTCTCTATCCAACCTGACCAAGGAGGCTCTGTCCAGGCTGAACTTGAAGAAGATTGATTTGTAGGAGTAGGATTGGGATTTGGAGAGATCTGCTGATTTGCAGACATTTGTTAATATTTGTGAAGTCTGTGGAAGGCATAGTGGGAGACAAAGTAAGAAGTTGATTCGAAGTTGATTGAACCAAAATCTTTAAAGTTCATACCTTGCTCGGAGATGTTCTTAGGTTTGCGGCGGGGTTGGTTGAGAGTGATCAGAAAAGCCTATTTGGCCATTTCCCGCCACACACCAAAAACGTATGTCTTTCCTATTAATCCTTTACAGTTCCATGATTTCAATGGTCAAGTTTAAAACTTGGAGGAATAATCCTTTCAAACGATCCTCTAGGCTAGCTCAATCTTAAATCACCAATTTATAATTCCAAGTGAGTCACCGCTCAAAAATCAAAGTTTTTGCTCAGCTGACTCCAACTTACCGCTTACTTAAGCACTCCGCGAGCAATCAAGCTCAAGCTTCAAGCTTTCGATCATCGACTACGTGACCAATATCATTATAGATCAGCTAAAGAAAATCACCTTCAAGTTACTCCCGTCTAACACAGGGAATAATGCAAGGTGTTACGGACAGCTCAATGTCACCAGTGTCATCGTTCTGATTCGAAGTTCTCTTCCCTCTAACTAATCCGACATCACCGCGGTCAATCCTTCCGAATTTCATCTCCATTTGATGCGATCCTAAGGTACTTCATATCCGTGTGTGTTTTCTACTCATCAAGCGCTTTCTAGGCCCACTCTACACGCAACCTACATCTGATCATACATTCACAGTCTTGTCAGACGTGAGTCTTTGACTATTCCTGGTTACGTTCATACACGATCCATAAAAAGTGCTTCCTGTACATCATGCCCGAGCGCCTAACCCCGTGATCGTGTGCCTGCCTATGTGCTGTTCGCAACTCACGCAATCACGCGGAGATAGCGGGTGAGTTAGGTAGTACTCCGGTCTTATTTGTATCAAGAGAACAAGCGCGATCTCCTCTAAAATAGAGTCCACTTGGCAGCAAGTCCAGGCCCATCTTTCCTGAATTCCAGACGTCAGCCTGGTAGGGACGCTTTGTATTCGCTTAAAGGTATCTCCTGCATGTCTACACCGTGCATTCGCAAATTGGAGCTGCGTGGTGAGCACTTTGGATGAATTCGAAGAGCCTCGTATTGATTTCACCATCCATTACTCTGTCAGAGCGATCATTTACTTCTTTCTTCTCTCCATTCATGGATAACCTTCCTTTTTCAGGGATACGTAATCTCCGATATTAACGAGCCTGGCCAGCTCAGCTAGAATGATGCGACCTGAATGCTTGGCTGCTGGCCACAGGTTCGACGGAACCAAGTACCTTGATGTCCCTTTCGTCCCTGACAGTTTCTCCCAACTGTCTCCAGAATCCAGGTTACCAAAAAGTTGATAGAAAGGAGAAGCCCCAAGGCGCTCTGGGATGTATAAATGCAGCGTTCTTGGGGAAGTGTCGGTCACGACGAGATGGCTGTCTTGCCACCTCGTTGATTTGGATCATATCCTCGCTCACAGCAGTACGAGCTTATATTGTCTGTAGTACAGAGTCGTTAATATCTCTTCTCCACAGACTGGCTATGCATATCGTTTTCCCTCACACCATCTTCACCATTTTCACCGACGCGACACAACCTGGGCTGCCCTTGGATGCTGGACGTGAGTATATCCTTTCACGATTGTGGAAATTTATGACCGGCGTCGTCCAGCGATGGTGTCGATGTACAAGAACGCTTTCTGCAGCTACCTACACAGACACTGTGAATATGACTATCGAGTCATGCGTCAACTTCTGTTCAACTGGCTCCAACGCCTATGTCTACGCAGGCGTCGAATATGCTCAGGAGTGTTGTATGTGTTATTTTACACTAATTCATATGGCTCTTCATTGCATCTTTCACATAGACTGCGGCAAACTACTTCTTCAGTGGCGCCACCAATGTCAGTTCATCGGACTGTGATATGGCCTGTACTGGTAACGCTGGCAAATTTTGCGGTGCTGGCAACAGACTGGATATATTCTGGAGTGGGGTCCAGGCTCCCGCTCCGCCCATCCTTGTCCCTAGCGTTGGCAACTGGTCGTTGCTCGGATGTTACAAGTACGACCCTATATGCCAAGCACAAATCCTGAACTAACCCGGATTTGTACCAGCGACTCAGCGACACGAGCATTGCCATACGGGACCGCGTGACCGGAAGCGTTACTGTTGAATCTTGTACCACCGCATGTTAACAATGCTGGATACCCTTATGCTGGCATGGAATACGCTGACGATGCTGTGCGCATGCATCTTCGGTCAAACGTTCCTTTGCTGACAAGTCTTTGCAGACTGTGGCTTGACCATCGAGAACAATTCTGGTCCCACCACCAGACACAGGCTGCGATATGACATGCGCGGGAAATTCTTTCCGAGTATTGTGGAGGATCTTACCAGCTCAGTATGTATAACTACACCCAAGCTATTATAACTTCCCCTGCCGTCAATTCCGCCAATCCCAGCACTGTTTCGCCCGTGACTTCTGGCTTAACTGGCAACTGGACATATGGAGGATGCTACATCGACAACGTAAATGGGCGTGTATTGGGGAACGAATTTGACAGCAGTGACATGACAGTGGAAAGTTGTATCGCGAACTGTGCCGGGCAAAACTTCACCATTGCAGCCATCGAGTACAGCACGCAATGCTGTAAGTAGTCTGTCTTCTCCTTCACCTCTTCTGACTCTCGCTCTAGTCTGTGGTGATTATCTCATCAATGGCGCCACGAAGGGTGCAGACAGTGATTGCAACATGGCCTGTGGTGGAAATGCGGCGTGCGTGTCTTCTTCGATTTGTCCGTTTTATGTTCTTGACGTGAACTAGTGAGGCATGCGGTGGCCCAAACCTACTGTCTGTTTACTCCTCCAATGGAAATATAACATTACTCCCTGTCCCTGTGCTGCAAACCACAAGTTTGCCTGGACAATGGGTATATGAAGGCTGTTTGGCGTTAGCAATTCTTCACTGCCTATGCTTGCGATCCTGATGTTACCATGCAGAGAACCATCCATTGGTGCTCGGATATTCCCATATGAAAATGAATGGGACACAAATAACACCGTCGATGCGTGCTTAAATCAGTGTGCTGCCTTTGGGTATCCCGTAGCTGGCCTTGAATATGGAGTTCAGTGTTGTAAGCGTATTGATCCACTACTATACTTTCTTGCGGATTGCTAATAGAGACAAGTCTGTGGCGACGTCAGTGATATCGCGGCAGCTGGTGGGACGTATGTCTCGGATTCACAGTGCAACGTGGCTTGCTCAGGAGACCCAATCCACCTGTGTGGAGCAGGAAGCAGGTTGTCTACCTATTACTGGAACGGGACAATGAATACGTGGAACACCCCCGCGAATACTGGCTACTATGAGGTGCGTCCCATTTTGTCCTGAATATACAAAACGCTCATAATCTATGCAGTTCTTAATAGGCGGCCTGGTCGTCCCTCTCATCGCCACTGTGGGTATCAACAACAAAGTCACTTTCCTTGAGAAGCATGGTACCTCGGAATATGACAATTCTACTGGCGCGTACGAGTTGGATCTCAGTTTGGTGGACAATTACCAGCTGGCTTGGCGCGAGATGCATCTGCAGACGGACGTATTTTGTTCTGGTAGTATTATTCTACCAGACTTGGGAGGAAGGTTTGACGTTCACTTGGCATATCAGGCCCACTCTTACATTAGAATAATCAGGCAAATCAATGTAGGTGGATGGTCACTTTCGTCGACATTTGGTGTGAGATTGTATACGCCGGATGGGAGCCCTGGTGTCAATGGTACCAATGACTGGGAGGAAAATGTTAATGAGCTTACGCTTCAGGTAAGCTCTGGACTATTGGTTTTTGGCTCATTGCACTAATACGTGCTCAGCGTGGCCGATGGTATCCTACCGCAATGATGATGCCAAATGGAAGTATTTTAGTCGTTGGCGGGGAGTCAGGAAGTAATGCTTCCCCGCAGCCCAGCCTCGAGATCCTTCCAGCGCCCCCTGGTGGCGATACGGTCGTTACATTGGACTATCTTCAACGGACAGACCCCTACAATCTCTACCCATTCCTAATGGTACTGCCTAGTGGCCGGTTCTTCATTGGTACGTGACATTGTGGGTTAGATGCACTATTTCTTACAGAACGTAACAAGGGTACTACAATGAGGCTCGCATTCTTGACCCTGTCACCTTTGACACGGTGACTGTGCTACCAAATATGCCGGGGGCCGTGAACAACTTCCTCGCGGGCCGGACGTACCCGATGGAAGGGTCTGCGGTACTTTTGCCGCAGTACGCTCCATACACCGATCCGATTGAGGTTCTCATCTGTGGTGGCTCGACGATTGGAGCCGCTATCGCACTGGACAATTGTATCTCGATTGCCCCTGAAGTGCCAAATGCGACATGGACTGTGGAACGTATGGTGAGCCACTTTGCTTTTGGGAAAGTTAAGGTTTGATGCTAAGATGTGCCGACTTCAGCCTTCTCAACGGGTGATGCCTTGCATTACGACTCTACCAGGTAAATATGATGATGAATGACAGGAGTCTAGACATTAATAATACATCGATCACAGATGGCACGTATATGATTATGAACGGCGCTCATCAAGGTGTTGCTGGCTTTGGCCTAGCGACAGATCCTAATCTTAGCGCAATTCTATATGATCCTTCGCAGCCGATTGGCCAGCGTATCTCCATCCTCAACAATACCATTGTAGCTCGCTTGTATCACTCCGAAGCGACCCTTCTGCCCGACGGGCGTGTTCTGGTATCTGGTTCAGACCCCCAGACGTACTATCCCAACGGGTCCTATGTGTACCCAGAGGAGATGCGCATCGAGGTTTACATTCCACCGTACCTCAATCAAGGACTCACGCAACCAGTGTTTAATATTTCCGAGACCGACTGGGCGCTGGGCGGGCAGTATAGTATCACGGTGACTTTATTCCAGGGAACGACGAGCACCATGCGCGTCTCACTCGTGGCGGGTAAGCAAGGCTAATGATTATAGATGGATCAGTTTCTGATTATGGAATATAGCTTCGTCTAGCACGCACGGAAACGTCATGAGCGGTGGGAGGATTCTCTTCCCTGCGTTTTCGTGCTCTGGAAACACCTGTACCATCACGGCACCCCCGAATACGTATGTAAGCCCACCTGGATGGCACCAGCTTTTCATTTTGGACGGTCCGACGCCATCGCACTCTGCTTGGGTCCGCATTGGAGGTGACCCTGCACAGCTGGGCAACTGGCCTGATTACCCTGACTTTACTACGCCAGGTGTCTAAACCCACCCCTCCTTTGTTATAACATTCTTTTTGTTTGGACTTGGTTCGATTGTCGGTTATGTATACCCTGTGTTCTCGAGTTACACTCATTTCGCTCGTTCCGTTCCGCTCGTTTTATAAATATTCTTCATTTATGTGGAACTGTCTGCCATACCCGCGGTAGTTACCTGGGAAGTAATAATTTTCTTGTGGTATGGGATACAGTGATGATACAACATTAGTATATCTGAAAATGATTACCGGTTTAGCTTTATCCATGTCTAAGGTAGGATACCACCTACCAGCTACTATTTGGTACAGCACCAACAAGCGTGTGCGCACAATACTACGAGCATTCAGTGCTATGCATTGGTGGATGGGGACTAGGCTGTCTGTTCTCGCAGATGAGAGGCGCTCTTTCAACATCTGACGTGGTGTCATCAATGGCCTTTCTGCATGAGCAGTAGCTTGCACTACAGAGGTGCTCTGTGCATGGATGTCCTGCCAGTGCAGAATTGCATCAAACGATGCTCATGAAGTCGCAGTGCTTACGTATGGACATGCAATCAAGACATATTCCAGCCATGACGTCGCAGCACGCAGTGAGTCCGAGCGCACAACACGTATCAGACATGGTGTAAGTAAGGTTCAAGCTCGCCGCTGACTAACATAGGCATTTAATTGTTTGGCTCTATTGTTCAAAGCCCCTATGTATTCGAATCGAGTTACACTCGCGCTCCAGTCGTTTTATAGAATATTCTCATTTATGTGGAAATGTCTACCATACCCGTGGTAGTTACTCGGGAAGGGATACATTGATGATACAATATTAGTATATCTGAAAATGACTACTGGTTTAGCTTTGTCCATGTCTAAAGTAGGACACCACCTACCAACTACTATGTAGTTGGTATAGCACCAGCGAACGTGCACATACAAGATTACGAGCATTTAGTGCTATGCATCGGTGGATGGGGACTAGGCTGTCTGTTCTCGCAGATGAGAGGTGCTCTTTCAACGTCGGGTGTAGTGTCCTCAATGGCCTTTTTACATGAGCAGCAGCTACAGAGGTCCTCTGTGCATTGTCCTGCCGGTGCAGAGTTGCATTAAACAATGCTCGAGAAATCGAGACTCTTACGTATGGACATGAAGTAAAGACATATTCCAGCTATGACGTCGCAGCACGAAGTGAGTCCGAGTGTACAACATGTATCAGACATGGTGTGAGTAAGGTTCCTCACTGCTTATTGACTGTTACTTACATACTATAGAATTGTTTGGCTCTATTATTCAAAGCCTTTAGGAATAAACACGATCAAATACTGTCAACAAGACAAGGTGTGATATTCTATCAAGAACGACTGTGACCACCAGCGCAGTT
>NW_024539052.1:0-13373 GCF_016647635.1 Suillus subaureus | reverse complement strand
GAGACGGAAATTCAGAAATACTGGGATACGTCGGAATCATGATATATGGACAGAGTGAAGTCGGATCAGAAACAGAGACAGTGTTAAGACATAACTCCTTTGTATGGGTTGAGATAACGCGACCCCCATCCCATATGGAGTCAGGAGGGTCGTGGACTATTTTTTCGCCTCAGATGAGGCTTCCAGTTTGGCTTCTGGAGTGACTGTAGCAGCGCGGCCTTTGGCAGCACATGAAGTTGATTTGTTGCAGTCCTGGGCAGTGTGTCCGGGTCCGCCACAGAATAAGCAGAGCTTCTTATCTAAACGCCTCTGGCGTTCCTCAGAAGTTAGTTTTCCATCCTTACCCAACTTGGAGGTAAGGTCCAGGGCCTTTGGAGCGGACAAGGTGGAGGACGTAGTGGGTTTTCCAGGTTTATGTCCGGAATTCTGATTTCCGGATTTGTTACTTCCAGATCCGGACAAGTGGGAGCTGGTCCGGTCAGAGGCTGACTGCTTAGGAGGAGTGGATGAGGAGGGTTTGGTTTCGTGGGAGATCTCTCCCTTGTGTTCCCAATAACAGGCATCTATGGTTTGTGCGAGGGTCTTATATTCTGGGAGGGTAGCGGGTTTTCCCATGTGGCTGATTTTGTCTTTGATATGAGCTGGAAGTCCGTTATAGAATTGTCGGCATAGGGCTCCATCGCCCCATCTGTGGACTTGTGAGGCAAGCTGCTTGAACTCCACAATGTACTTATTGATGCGCTGTCCATCACGCATATTGAGTTGCTTGAGTTGCATTTCCACATCTCCGGAGGGGTCATGAGGTCCGAAATTGGTCTGGAGTTCAAGCATGAACTCGGAATAGTCATCCATCCAGTCCGGACAATCAGTATTCTCGTCAGAAAGGAGGTCTGGTTCAAACCATTCAAGGGCCATGCCTTTGAGATAGGATTGGGTGAAGTTGACCTTAGACCTTCCAGTACAGAAAGCATTGGGTTTGCTCTGGAAATTGAGTTCGCACTGGACAAAGAATGCTCGCAGTTTCCAGGGCTCAGTGCCATCAAAGACATCCAGCTCATGGACTTTGACCTTCGGGTCTTCGGAAAGGGTGGTGCGATGATTGTTTCGGGCGAGGTTGTTGATAGCTCTGGATAGGAGTACCATGATGCGGTCCTGCGGATTCAGGCCATCGTCTTCATCGTCATCATCATCATCATCCAGATCATTGTCCAGATTTCCACCATTCCCATCCGGCAGATTTCCGCCAGGGGTATCATCATCTTTATCATCATCATCATCGTTGTCCGGATCTCCTTTGCCCAGAGGGGCCAAGGCTGGAGTCCATGTAGGGGTTTCCGGATGTTGACGACTCAGGAGTTCTGAGATGCTTCCAGCAGTAGCACACTGGCTAACACGATGCTGAGAGAAGCTATTGAAGGTCTCGATGATAGGGGTAGAATCCTGGCAGGCAAAAACTAGTCCAGCTGCTCGGAGAGGGTTTGTTGTTTTGGTAGGAGCCATGATAGATGTAAGTATACTGAGAAAGGTGTGAGTTCAAATATATTGTTAAGGTTGCGTGCTCAAGGGGGTTGGATCACAAGGGCTTGGCCTCAGCTCGTACGCTGTGCCCCTGTCCTGAGTATGTGCCCTTAATTTCTGGGGGCTAGAACAGTCGTCCGGAGTTTCCAGGTTTTGACTAGGGCAGATAATCGACGTCCAGATCTGAAACGTGAGATAAATCCGACAGATGTCTGGATGTTACCCAGGCAAGTGGATAAGACTAATCCGGACAAGGTCCAGACTAGAAACTAACAGAGGATGGACTACCCTAAGGTAGAGTCGGAAATGTAGTCTTAGGATGCAATCCTAAGACTCGGAATATGACAAGAGACTTATCTTGAGTCCGGAGGACACAGGAATGAGCAGGAACTAAGATGATATTTGAACTGGAGTATTTCTGAGAGTTACAGGAGGTTTATATACTGTAGGTATCATATAGGAATCAGTCAGCAAACATAAAGGCTATGTACAAAGCATATGCAGAGTCTATTAGTAAGTAGGACAGATCACAAATAATGAACACCAGAAATGAAATGTATGTAATGGATCAATAATCAAAAGGGAAACATGGTTAACCAGAGTCTGGAGACAGGGGCAGTCTAAATGGAGTTGGGCACTGATATAGGGTTTGGATTCTGGAAGGGAGATAAAGATAGATCAGATCATTTGAGATCCAGATCTCAGATCCAGATATCCGGAGAAGCAGATTTAGAGTTGAGAGTCCAGAATGGCATATGACAATTGATCCTTGTATGAGTCCTCATCTCCGAGTTCATTTACTTATGTTCCAACTTACTTACTAATGTGTTTCCACATGCTCATACATAGCCTTGCTCCTTTGCTTACTGATCCCCTCAGATATTATTCAGTATATAACCCCTGTAAATACTCCTGTAGTTCCTCAGTTTGAATATCAACTTAGACTTGCCCAATCCTCTCTTGGACTTTGGTCCACCTAAGTCTGTCCTACCCATCAGGCCTAGGGATTGATTCCCTAGGCTGGAGCTCTACCTTTCCAGCACTTACCCTCTTTCCGGACTTAGGTCCAATCCCTGTCTCTCCAACTCTACCTTAGGGTAGTCTACCTCTGTTTGTTTCTACATTGGACTTTGTCCGATGTAGCCCCTATTCCTTCCAGACCTCCTGTCCTTTGGACATCCTGTCCTTCGTACCTCTGGACATCCTGTCCTTCTGTCCTCCGTCATCCTGCCCTCCTGCCCTCCTGTCCTCCTGTCCTCCAGACCTTTTGGACCTCCTATCCTTCCACCCTGTTTCCTGTAGAAGTATTACCTTGCAGTGGGAACTCTCCTGAGCACTTCCTGCACTCCTCCGGAACTCTCCCACGCTCCTCCGGACGTTTCCCGCGCTCCTCTGGAAGTCCTCTAGCACTCTCCAGCAGAGTAGCCAGCCTCCAGAAGTCCTCCAGACTTTGTCGGACCATCATCGGACCTCATACAAAATAAAGGGCACATACCTGGGTAAGGGGCACAGTGTACGAGCTGAGGCCAAGCCCCTCTGAGTCAGTCTCTCTCCCCCTTGAGCAATATGGTTCTTAACACTTGAGCAACATGGTTCTTAACAAGGATCTAAGATGATATTCAAACTCAGGAAACTACAGGAGTATCTACAGGGGTTATATACTGGAGAATATCTGAGGGGATCAGTAAGCAAAGGAGCAAGGCTATGTATGAGCATGTGGAAACACATTAGTAAGTAAGATGGAACATAACTAAATGAACTTGGAGATGAAGACTCATACAAGGATCAATAAGCAAGATGGAACAAGAGGTAACTGAAAGCCAGAAAGGTGGAGATGTCTAAATGGGGATAGGCACAGGATATCGGACAGAGGGCAGAAATACATCTGGAGATAGTTACAGTTAATATCTGGAGGTCCGGAGATCTGAGGATCCAGAAGATGAGGTGGATACAGGACCAGGATATGAGGAGGTGGATATAGTCTGGAATCCAAGACAAGGTGAAGTCCAGATGTCTTGCTGGATGGAGTGTGCATAGGGTGGATGGGATAGGGTGGTATGGATCAGGCCAGCAGTGAGGGTCCGGAGGTCCAGAGCTCAGGGGTAAATCCGGAGCAGAGTTGATCCTGCTGAGGTGTGGAGCACACAGCAGAAGGGGATCTGGGAATGAGTCAGATATGGGGTCCAGACATAGGCTCGGAAGGCGTGGGAATATTATGGAATGTGGGTCCAGATTGTGGGATATGACAGGTTGAATCATTTGGAATAGATGCTGATAATGGTCTGATGGATATAGACTCATACAGCATGCCCAAGGCTGACTTGGAAATCCCACTGTCTGAGCACTTATCCAATATTGTTGGAAGTTGGACATATGAGTTCAATGAACACTTTACTGATCTATTTGCTGAACTGCAAGGGAATCTTGCCTCCAATGAAATCCCCTTCTTGACACCACTTGCCCCCATCAACAAGGAGGATGAGTTATGTGACTACAGCACACCTGACTTTGGGATCAGTATTTTTGGTGAGTGGATTCAAGTTATTTATTTCATGCTATTTTGTATCCAAATGCATTCACAGACTATGAACCTCCAGCAAAAAAATACCCTCTCAAAGACATCACTCCTGATAATCCAACTTACCCCTGGCCATCACAAGTGGTGAGTATACTCACTGTTATTAGTTGTACAACAAATATTTACAATCTTAAGGATTTTGTGACATCACTTCTATTCAGCTCTCCATGCCTTCCCTTTTCTGATGCCCAGAAAAAAGTGGTACTTAATTGGGCAAGAGAGCTTGGTACTCAAAATGTGCCCTCACTCAATGCAACCAAGAAGTGTCAACTATTTGTTGAAGATCTTGTTGGTCAGCCAACTGAGAAGGTTACTGCCCAGTGAAGGTTCAACAACTCTGCTGAGCTACAGAGCAAAAGAAAGAAAGAGGGCTCTCACTCTGGGGTGAGAGGAAGGCCTACTGACTCTCTAGATGTTGGTTGAAGTGCACCAAGTGATATGTTCAACCCTTAAGGGAGGCAAGGAAAGCAAGGATCCACGAAGTGACACCAGGTCAACTCTGGTGAAGCACGCTGGGAGTGTGTAGGAGCATGAAGTGTGGGAATAAGGCACAAGCTGTGCACAAACATATAAGAAACTGGTAGATGTCATGAGGACATGAACTAAGGCTGCTGAGTGGACTGGTGATGATAGACTTGGGCTGAGGACTAGGGCAATAACTCTGATAGATGCTAACTCATGGTGATGGATTCTGACTGCTAGATGCTGATGGACATGATGGTGGTTGATGTATGAAAACTTCCTAGGCCACAGGTAAGCTGTGCCTAGGCATGCTCCCAGGGCTCAGAAGTGAATAGGGAGCACTCTATGTATGTAAGTGAGATAAGGACAGGGTCCATAACAAAATAATGTCATACATACAGTGGCTCAAAAAAGTGTCTCAATGTTTGTGACTTTTTGTGTAATTGCTGTATTATGAGCTAGGGTGTGAGAATATGACTAAGCCATAGGGAGGTGTGGGAAAGCTCTGCTTCTAAGTTTTATGTTTGATCCCTCTAGCATGAGAAAATTATGTCATCAAGTGAGGATATGGTTAATTTAATTTGGTGACTCATTGAGACACTTTTTTGACTTTCAGTTTGACCAACACAATCTCTATAATTCTGGTACTTGGTATTTCCTCCTGTTGCTCTAATCACTTCTGCCACTCTTCTATGCATACTATCTATCAATTTGAGGCATTCCTCATCAACAATCTTGCCCCACTCTGCTGCAACTCTCTCCACAGCTGAAATAACCCCTATTGAGGATCTTGATAGACTGCAAGTGATATCTTGAGTAATTACCAGGGCTGTTTAATAGGGTTGAGGTCTGAGGACTAGACTTGCCATGATAGAACACTGATACCATAGTTTTCAAACCATTTGATGGTCAACTTGAAGTATGCTTAGGGTCATTATCTTGTTAGAAGGTAATGTTTTCTTCATTAATTCTTGATTCTTGCATGCTTCTGAGCAGATCCTTTTCCAAAATTGAAATGTGCTGCTTTGCATTCATCCTCCCCCCGACCTCACAGAGAATTCATACTCCATTCCACCTCATACAACACCATACCATCAAGTTTCCTACTCCATACTTTAGTGTTTTCTTGATCTTTCTTTCTTCTAGTAGTTCTTCTGCATTTCATTATATATATTCCTAGCCATCTGGCCCCATCCTATTGATTATTGTCTCATCTGACCATGTAGCCCTATTCCAGTCCTCAACAGTCCAATATTAAGGCTTTAAAGCAAAGGCTAATCTCCTTCCTATATAGGCTGAAGACAGGAAAGGCTTTTCTGCCTGTTTACAGCTTTAAGATTGGCTGCCTTAAGAGTACCCCTGACTATTTGAGTGGAGAGAGCAGTGTAGATGATGTAATTAATGAATTTGGTGGCTTGAGTAGCATTGGCAGCCTGCCTAGTTGGAATATTATGAACAAGAGATTTTTTGTTATATGATGTAAGCTTGAAAGGACAATTTAATTTGATATTTTTCTTATCTGGAATGACTTTTTTATGATCCTAATGATAGCAACCCTGCTCAGACCAGTTTTAGTAGCAATCTGCCTGGTATACAGATTAGAAAAGCTGATGATAATAACAATAGGGGCTATTTCAGCTGTGGAGAGAGTTGCAGCAGAGTGGGGCAAGATTGTTGATGAGGAATGCCTCAAATTGATAGATAGTATGCATAGAAGAGTGGCAGAAGTGATTAGAGCAACAGGAGGAAACACCAAGTACCAGAATTGTAGAGATTGTGTTGGTCAAACTGAAAGTCAAAAAAGTGTCTCAATGAGTCACCAAATTAAATTAACCATATCCTCACTTGATGACATAATTTTCTCATGCTAGAGGGATCAAACATAAAACTTAGAAGCAGAGCTTTCCCACACCTCCCTATGGCTTAGTCATATTCTCACACCCTAGCTCATAATACAGCAATTACACAAAAAGTCACAAACATTGAGACACTTTTTTGAGCCACTGTATGCTAAATATGGTCTGATAGTGAGAATAAATGAAAAGGGACTCACTAGGGGACTGGTTGGACAATGGATGCTCCAGGATGCTGTGCAACAAAGTGCGACCAAGCACAGGAAGAGCACATGAATATGTCGCATAGTGCAGGAAAGCGTCATGCCTCTGGCGTGTTTCGTGGGAAAGTCATAGAGGATGAGTTGCACACTATACCAATCATCATGAGTTGAAATATGTGCGATCTATGCCTAGGGGAATCTCATTCTCTACGCTGGTCAGGAAATATATTATTAATGATATTGCAAATGCAATTGCAAAGGTTCATCTACTGCTGCTTCAAGTTAGAGTGTTGTATGTATGTTATATTCCAGGGCTATGCAAATCCACTTACACATTTCGCAATGCAAGACTATCCTAAAGATGGTGGGAAAGGGATGTTGCAGGTCTTCAATGGCACAAAAATGTTACTTAATCTTCCATCTCCTCCCACAGCTCAAGTGGATGGGATGATATATGTTGTCAATGAGTTGTTACAGGATTCTTCAGGAGCCTCCTTTATCCAAGAGCAGTTTTTCCTTGGCTCTCCATTTGTTGAGGGTGGTGTTGAGGGTCCCAAATAATCTGATGGCAAAATCCTCTATGCACTCAGTTGGGCTGCTCAACCAACTGATGTGAGTGAGCTTCATTGTGTTATGTACAAATTTAAATGGTTCAACAGGCAGGATTCATTATTAATGATAAACAGGAAATCATCCCAACTTTGATGTTTGCATGGTCATATGAAGATATTTCATCAACAAATGAGCTTGACTGTGGACTCACTGGTGCATTAGATCATTTGGTTGCCTTTTTCAGTGTATGTGAACTTATGTATGTATGCAACTGTGTCATCTGCTAAATATGGGTCACTTGGGCCTAATCCATTGCATGAAAAGGCACAAGGCCAAATAGTATATGTGGTGTAGAGACTTGCACCTCTGTATGGCCATTATAGGACAATACACCACCCCTCCCTACACACACTCCAGCTCTGATCCTTAGGATAAGTTACTCATGCTAATGCACAAGCATCACACACACACAAATGCACTTGCATGTCCTGTGTGCCTGCCCCAGGTCCTCTGTTACAGTCCATCCATCCATCCATCCATGTCCTTGCTAAGTCCACTGGTATGTTCTTATTATGTTTTTATTACTCTGATATATCTTCTGGACCGACTACAGTGCTGTAAGCATGTACATGCGCACTTAGGCACCATTACATACAGATATCACTACCTACTTGCTTTGCTTCTGCACTACAAGCATTGCCTAGCATTCAATATAGAGAAGGGACTTATAGTTTTTTAGAACACCTTTTCATAGCATTCCCTACCTCTGTGTAGTAGGAATAGTTTGTGCTCTAGAGCAAGTTTGAAGCCTTCTGAAGTCCAAATTTGCACATGTGCTTGCCTAGATGCAATCACCCTGCGTCAGTCTGATCCTCCTGTCACTGGATTTAGTTTCCAGTTAACCTTCAGCCTCTACACTTCAGACTCCCATCACACACACTCTCACTTTCTACCACCCCAGCACACTTTCATGTGCATCCCTACCACACTTCTTTTAGTATTCATGCTTCATGTGTGTTTTAGCACATGTTTGGTTTCAGAGTCTCCTTCTGTCTTTTCAAGGACTCTCTTTCAGTAGCTGTCCTTTGGGTCAAGTTCTGTCTCACATCCAGGTTTTGCTGTAGAGTTCCCCTAGTAGTAGTCTATTTCTCTCATAGCCCTTAGTCCTCACCTTCAGCAGTTCCTCTGATAATTTTTATGGACAATGTTTTGGGAAATATTTTGAAGCAATGGAATAAACACCACACAATTTACATGTTGAATGTGAACTTACCCTGTGAAATACTCAAGAAGGAGTTCTTTGTATGATTCATCACATCATCACCCCATGCTGCTCCAATGGAACTAATATGAGCAATGAAAGATTCTTTTTGGTACATTTTTCTGGACTTGTTCTGTATTTTTCTTGAGTATTTGCAGTAATGCAGCACAGTCTGGCATTGTTATGTGGGACTGTAAGGATGAGGAGGTCATACTTATCCCATGTGGACTTTTTCTTGCTGGTGACAACTCTATGCAAGCCAAGGAATGCAGTCATGCAGGTCTCAATTGCAACTATTTTTGCAGGACATGTGATGTCAGTGGCACAAAAGAATACAAGGCATCTGAAGAAGGTTACAATAGTATATTCAAGGTGTGGACATATCAGTGTCTTTCACCTGATCTAATCTTGTACTCATAGTCTTGTAATTTACAAACACCCAAAAAGACCACCAAAGACATTCAACATTAATTTGAAGCTGCAATGAAATTGGGTGCCACAACAAAAGTGCAGAATGCTGTTTCTTCCACAGGTGTTTGTGACAGTGCCTCAGCATCCATCCTTGAGCCTCTCATAGAACTCAGAAAGAAACTTTGTAAACAAGGGTCAGGCTTACCAGCAGCAGCCAAAAGCAAAATCACAGCAGTGCTTGAAAAGGAGTTTGAGGAATCATTGTGAGGCACCACACTCAATGATGCAATGAATCCACTGCTTAGGATGAATGGTAAGCTTGATCAATAACATTTGTGTCACACTCACAATGTTGTCCCACAGAGATCAACATGCACTTGGATATGCCAACCAAAACCCTCCATATAATATTGTTGGGTGTGGTGAAGTACTTTTGGGGTCAGAGTGTGTTTCTCCTGGAGAAAGAAAAGCTCCTGCACATCTTTCAGAGCTGCCTCAAGTCTGTTAACAAAGACAGACTGAACATACCTTCTCTGAATGCTGACTATATATGTCACTATAAAGGCAATTTAATTGGCAAACATTTCAAGAGCCTGGCCCAAGTTATGCCCTTCCTGGTGTATGACCTTATTGTCATATCTGCATATCCAGATCTCAGATCTGATCCTTATCTCATCTCAGATCCAATCCACATCTTATCTCCGATCCTATCCACATCTTATCTCCCTCCAACATCTTGTCATCCAATCTGTCCACTTGTCCGGTCCAGTCCACAATTCATCCAAATCCACAACCAGTGCTCATCTCCTTTCGGTAATCCCCTAACTCCAGTATTTCGGCTATCTGTATATCTGTCCTGCTCCCTGATCTGTTACCTATGCTTCATTTCCGTTTCATGATTTGTGATCCAATTCTACTTACCAATAGACTATCCATATGCTTCGTACATAGCCTTGGACTCTGCTGATTGATCATTCCATTAGATACCTATAGTATATAACCTCCTGTAACTCTCTGTAGCACCTCAGTTCGAATATCAACTTAGTTCTGCTCATTCCCATCCTCTGGACCTGAGTATCCCTACTCTTGTCACCCTCCGAGACTTAGGATTGATTCCTATAGTCTATCTGCATCTGCCTCTGTCTACGACAGCCACTACCACTAGTTTCTAGTCTAGATTCATCCAGATTAGCCCTATGATACTTATCCCTCATCCAGAAGTCATCTGGATCCACTACACTACTCATCTGACCTTCTGGACATGTTAGTCTTACCTTCCTGAAATAAGGGGCAATACTCAGGTAAGGGGCACAGCGCACAAGCTGAGGCTGAAGCCCTTAGGATCCATTAACCCTTGAGTATGACCTTAACACTCATCCCTCAGACAGTTGTCAATGGATGGTCTGTTATTGGAGAACTTGTCACACTTGTTTGGTACACAACAATACCAGATACCGATGAATATCTTGTTAGTTTGCACTACCAAAGTGTTAAAAGGTGTTGTGGATTGATTGATCTTCTTTAAACAAACAAGGTTATCCCAAATGATCAAGGACTTTCTTAATATCACAGTGCAATGTGCTCCAAGCATTCTCATCAGCAAGCCCAAGTTTCACTTCTTAATTTATCTTCTGGCATTCATATGTCATTTTGGACCTGCAATCATATTCTCCACCAAGAGATATGAATCACTTAATCACGTTTTCTGATTGTCATGTATTCACAGTCATCGACATGCACCCAGCAGGGATACTTGTTGACTCTTTGCATACCAAGACATTGTGAAACACATCATCACTGGTAGATATTGGTTTGATCACAATGTCAAGAAATAGGTTCACAGAAGAGAGCAGGTGCTATGTTATCTCAATGAACACCCAGAACAGGCCCACCTTCTCAGTATATCAAGTATCTTGTGTGAGCCTCCACTACCTGGTGAGTCAGGCAACATATTGTTGTGATTTCACTCAAGTATACATAGGCACTGGAAGTCTTGATACTGTCATTGGCACAAGTGGAAAAGTGCAAATAATAGATGGAGTACAATGGAAGGATACTCATTGTGCAAAAATCCTCAAGACCCCTCAATCTGGTGTGACAGTCAAGTTTTCCTTGGGCTTAGATTTACTTACTTTACTTACCTTTACCTACCCTCACTTTCATTAGTTTAAGTTCGCATTTTTGCTGCCTACTTAAGCATGTCTCTCTTTCACTAGTGTCAGTACCAGTCTGAATCAGAATCCTTTTTGATGATAATTTCTACTCTCTGAGCTTTGAGCCAAGTCAGAATCCCATGGGCTGAACATGCTGCTCTCCACTCAGCAGCTTGGCCAGTTGTTTTGTGATTCCCACACCAGTGTTTCCTACTACCATGGCAAATCACTTGTGACAAGCAAGGGAGAACAAGTGGACTTGAATGGTCATGTCATTTTCCAATGACCTGCAAATGAATAGGTAAATGATTTTGAGCCTCTCTGTAATCAATTATTGATGTGTGTGCAGATGTCTATTGGATGTATCCACAAGATCCTCATATCACACAACATCCATAAAACTGTGGATCATGTCACACTGCAAGTCTTTTCATTTGGACCTACATTACATCCTTCAATCTTTCTACCATGTCTTGACTTTGTGAGAGATGAAATAGTTTCAATGGCAGCAGTAAGTAATATGTCCTGAAACTCAGAGTTGTCTGTTGAAGATTACTGCATTACAGAATATCATTTGCACTATCAATCTTCAACACAACTGCATCGATTCCAAGTGCATAAACATGTACCAGCAACATGTACATCAAGAACAGATCCAAACCACTTGAACAAAGCCTGTTGTTTGCCATCAGCCCACTCTGCACTTTTTCCTCAATACCTACTCAATTCACAACTGTGATCATATCTGACTGGTTATACCTGAGGCACTTCACAAGTCACCATTGAGGGTCACCAATCCAGCTGAGGTTCAGACTTTAGCTGTACAGCAGATGAAAGACAAGAAGGCAGTGAAGAAATTAGGTGACACCACCAGGCCTCAAGAAGGTGTGACCACCATGGAGGAAGGTATCCACAATGCAACTGCACCACTTCCTGCCTTTGATTGCACTCCCACCAAAAAGGCAGCCACCAAGCCAAGAAAGGATGCAAGCAGTGCCAGTACATGAGGCAGAAGGAAGACAATATCATCAGATGTTGGGCAGCCCATTGCTAGGACCTTAAGATACATGTCTCCACCCACTCAGCAGGGTCTAATGGTCCCATCCCACCAATTCATGCCATCTTCACTGGAAGCCTTGTATTACCCTCCATCACTGCCAATGGGACCTTCACTGCAAGCCCTACATCATCATCAGGCTCCTTTTCTGCCATCAATATCATACCCCAACACAGGTCCTCAAGGAGCACATGTTGCATCCCTTATGCACCCCACTCACACAGTCACATTCCCCAGCTCATAACCTCCTCTGGCAACATACCAGCCCCACACCTCTCTACTAGGTTTGCAGCCTTGCACTGCACATGCATAGATGTACCCAAACCACCAACAGCAAGCTTGGATGGCTCAGGCTCATGTGTAGGCCATCCACACTCACATGCAGTCACAGGCACAGCACCTGCAGTATTTCTCAGACTATTCTATGCATCCTCAGGGAACATGAACATGGACATGCAGACAGTAACAGGAGAGATATCAAGAACCTCTGGCAATGGGAGTGTAAGGGTCACATATTCTCTATGCCCCAACCATAACTTCATACCAACTATGCTGGGACCTGTCCAGTAAGCCATATGACTCACTGATGCAAAGAAGTCTTACTCTTCACATTTGAGTCATGTGGATACATTGTCTTTTTGTCTTGACATTCAGTATCTTTCCTTACTCTTGTATCACACCACCTCTGTTCCTTTATCAAAAGTATTTTCACTTCACCTTCAACTATTTTCATGCTGGATCCAGCTTACACAAAGTATTCAAAATGTATATAAACTGCCCATGTACACTCATACCTTAGTGAATCATATAGTGCGACTCCCACTCCAAGTACAACTGAATGCCTCCTAGAAAGCCCCTCTCTCAAAAACCCAGTCCTATCTCTATCTTCATGTCATCTACTGATGCAACTCATATTCAGTCAAGAATCATTTACCAATTCCCTGCTGAACTCTCCTGCAGCATTACATATTGGAGCCCACTACGAGGGAGTTGTTTTTGAATGATTCCTTGCATCCCAAGACTGATTTGCTGATCTTCTTTTGATCTTCTAGTCTCTCTCTTAAAAATCTGGTCATTTTACCAACTCTCACAAAACCATTTCTAAGTACTACCACTCCCATGTGCAGTCATGTCTCGAACTGCAACAAAAGCCATCTGTGCTGGCATCCTCAAGCAATACTGTACCTCCAAAGAAACAAAGATCCCATGCCCACACTCTCAGTGCATTGCCTAAGTCAATCTTAGAAGAACCTTCCTCTCATAACCTTCCTTGAACACCAATCCACCACCAATGCATCAAACTGCCTCTAGATAATTCAGAAGGA
>NW_024539051.1:0-13397 GCF_016647635.1 Suillus subaureus | reverse complement strand
TGTCCTCACAGCCAGCGGCGATGAGCTGGCTGTCCTGCCAGTGGGAAAAGGCCACATCCAGGACGGCATCAGGGTGTTCGAGTGGCTCGCCGATAGGTTCGCAAGTGCTTAGGTCAAAGAACCGCGTCGTCTTGTTGAATGAAGCGGTGGCGAATTTTGTGCCATTGGGAGCAATGGATAGTGAGCAAATTTTATCGGTGTGCGCGTCAAACTGTTTGATGATATCTCCGGTGGTAGCATCTGAGATTCGGATGTCATTCAGGTTTACACTGACGAGACGGAGACCATCTGGAGTGAATGCGAGTCGCCATGCCCGCTGTTCTATCTGAAGCAACTCTTGTCCTGTTGCTGGATTCCAAATGATGATGTGTTTCGTCGGTGCCTGCTGCCAGTTTTGTCCCATCCAGGGAGTACGACACTGAGAGTGCATAGTTGGCTACTTTGAGTGGTCCGAGGACTATTTTTCCCATCTCCCTCTTCCACACGCATACCGTTTCGTCCCATGATGCACTGCAAATGTCTCGCTGTCCGGTGCAGATACAACATCCCAAACAGAACTCCCATGACCCTTGAACGAGACGGGTACTCTCTTGAACTCTGATACTTTCTTGTTTGTCGCAACTTCCCAGACCAGGATGCTTCCATTCCCTCCTGCACTCACAATCCAACGCCCATCGGGGGATGCTACGACCCTCCAGACTGCGGAATCGTGACCCAACAAGGGCTCCCCACTTGTTCCCCCGTGTCAAGATCCCGCACTCGAAGACTCTTGTCCGTGGAGCCAGTGACGAGGAGACGGGTACCACAGATGAAAGCTACGTCCTCCACTGATTTTCGTGACCTTTGAGCGTTTGTTTCAGAAGAGATTGTTTCCTTTTGTGTGGATGAGCGGGCGTTTTGGGGGATGTTTCGTGAGTGGTGCCCACCATTCGATATTCAATCTTGTTTGGTGTCTCGGTCAGCAGGAACGCTAATGGACCAGCAATCACTTACATGCACTATGGTGAGCAGCTTGCCAAATTGTATCTTCTGTAAGTCTATACTATTGCTGAACCCTCATGTCGGCCTTGCTGTAGATGGCAAGTGGTGTCCTGCATGCGGTTTAGCAACATCTTCAGCGCGAGTTTTCTTCGGTGGGCGCCGAGGACGCTTTTACTGTGTTTCAACGTGTCTTAACTGATACAATTTCTCGGCCACTGATCAGTCGACCCGAGGTCTCTTCTCGTATTGATCCTGTACCCTTCAAGTTTGGACGTGATAACATCTAAATTTCAAGTTTGTCCGAAGTTTTATGTGAAGATTAAACTTTAAATTAAAGCAGGCATATAAAGTCTGATCATATGCCAGTTGCAGATTCCCAGGAGTGATAGTATTGATAACACTGATGCTGTCTGTATCTGCTGCTAATTATTTGACCTATCCGCGTGCCTGTCTTCGCAAATTTGGACTTGTCCGAGCGTGTTACCTTTTTGTATTGTTCCGAGGACAGGTGCACTTCTTTCATTCGCGCTCATTCATACTTATTTATGCTCGTTTACGCCCCCAAGTATACCCCCTCGTGGCCGGGGTCATTCATACTATTACCCGTGCTCAAACCCGTACCCCCGCCTCCGATACCTGGGGGTTGACCCCAGCAAGTGCCTAGTCACCATACGGCGTCTATTGAGGAAAACTGCGGCTGCAAAAATCACTATCTTCATGACCTTTAAATATTTGACTAGCCGTGGTGATTCACATGGCGGACTGCCCTGCTTCCATTATTCTACTCGAGGTGGATGGTATTGAACACAACTTGCTGGAGAGCTTGTGGGTGTCTTGATCTAAGTTCCAGAGGTGCGTATACCAGGTTTTTTGGTGCTCCTTGTTTGTACTCACCCAATTTCGTTATTGCTATATGTTAGTGTGCAGATTATCATGTACCCGCAGGTACCACCCACAGGCAGACCTGTACCCGCACCACCCGACTCGGGGTGGGTATGGTCGTGACCCTATTTCTTAACTTACCCATGGGTAGCACCTAGGCCTGAGAACCAAGTTCAATAGACTGCTCATCAACGACGCGCCTAAGTGATTCGACTTCTCTGTTAGCAACACCCCAAGTTAGATCCGAGAGTTTCGGCGAAGTTCCAGAAGGAAGAAAACCAAATAGACTTTACTGCGATGGTAGAACAGATAAGAACGAGGGTAAGGAACAAAACCACAAACGGACGTGCAGTCATCATGCATTGGAGGTCCGCTAGTCCCGATCCGACATTCTTACGTTGCCTCTGAGCGCCTTCACCGTCAATTTCGACTGATGAAGCTATGGGCAGTGACCGGGGCTAGGCATTTCCAGCTTTTATTGCCTCCAAATAACCCAGCCTCTTTGATTTGCTTTCCCCAATCTGAGCGATCACGGTGCACAAAGTTGTTTCCGGTTACTGTCATCACGCGACTCGTTACCAAAGTGCTGCAGAAGACTCACGGAAACCTACACTTTGCGGAAGTTCGATTACAGTTCCTTCCGACAGATTGACGCCCTCACGATCCTATAAAGTATATCCCAGCATGTATGTTGGTTATACACTACTGTCTTCATTATGTCACGCCCACCAAGTCGTACTGGGCAGACCAAGCGATCTCGATCAGTACCAAGGACGATACCATCAGCGATACCAACCAACAGGAATGCAAAGAATCAGGTGTATGTACCCTTCAATCTGCATCACTCACCTATGTGATCTTGACATGCTCTCTGCGCATCCGCTCAATACCAGACCCAGCCCCTACCTTCAAGTTGGGTCAAATCAGTTGGTGCTCTACGATGTTCGCAAGTCCGTGAAGGAAGAGATCAAGGAAATCACAATGAGCGGCCTCTCAGCAATGTTAAATGTGGGCATGACCGAGATTCGCATCATCTCGAAGGCATTCCCTTGGTCAATCGACATCAAAGCGCCTGCTGGTTATCACGTCACATGCAACTCGGTCTTTAGGGCATTGCATGATCAGCTACAAAATTACATCACAGACGTGGAGTGGGCAATCGTGGCTGTTGATAAGACACGGAAGAAAGCAATCTGCGAGGCTGCAAATTTGAGGCAAAAGAAAGACAAGGACAATAAACTGAAGAGAATTGATTGGCTGGGGGATATGACAGTGTTTAAGGGGCTGGAGGAGGACAGGGAGTTTGAGAACGAGATATGTTTACGCGGACAAATGACTGTCACAGGGACATGGGTAGCGAGATTTGGGAAGAAAGATATGTGATCCCCAACTCCCACGTTAGTGGAGGAGTCTTTGTCGGATTCATACATGTAATTTCTCTGTACCCGCCGCTCTTTCAACCTTACAGCTATTTTCGTGTCGATAGACCAGAATCTGAAAAATTCACTTAGCCGCTTTTGTTTATTGTTGGAGCAACACCAAGCAGAGCACACTGATACAACAATTGCCAACCGTCATCACCGATTGATCAAGGAAGTGGCGAAATGTCTGTGATTGCCATTAGTTTCGCACACTGCTGTAAGAACGACTTGTACAAGGATATTGAACTAGCTAGTGTTGACTACTTGATCAGGGTTTGTAATACACTAGGCTGACTATACTCATGACGTGACACCCTGAGGACGAAGTACTACAAACATGTTATCATTGAGTCTGTACCACGAACAATGTCTTTCGAGAGTAACACTAAATTGCATGTGTCTTCAAATGCTAGGTACATGGGCAATATCTATTCCAACAAAAAGGTTTGGAGGGGACAGGCCGCTTAGCTAGTTGGCAGAGTAGCAGGACTTATCGGTCGAGTTCGTGAAAGACATGGGAAGCACCTTGTAAGAACTGCAAAGCAATTGACGTCTGGAACATGTTCGACGTCCAATGGGGAAGGGTGGTTAGCTGTAGCAGAAGCGTTGGCACTTCCGGCCTGTAACGTTGCTGGCGTAGTTTCATTGACCACATTCGATGTCCCTGCCGGTGGGGCCCTGCTGCTTGATGCACCGGCGTGAGCTTGCTTTCGAGGCGGATGTAGCGGCCTCGCCAGATGTCGTTTACCACTCTCGGCATTAGCTGTGCGCTGCGAAAATAATATCAACATCACGAGATGGTTGTCGAAAGGTCAGGAAATCTTACATATTTACCCCGTGTAGCGAAGACGTCCACAAGGGGAATATTGGGTGAGCGAGGGGAATGGCCCTGGGGAGCGGAGGAGCGAGAAAAGAGACGATTTATCATGTTCTTCATTCCGGACCCTGCAGCATGACGCGTGGTGGTAGCAGTGCGGTTGTTGCGTCCAGGATCAAACTATCGAATGATGATGAGACGTGCATCGAATCCCCTGCATCATATGGACTTACATCATCGAAGAACCTATTAGTTGATATTGGAGCACGTCTTGGGCGAGGCTGTGGGCCTGGGATGGTTTTCTACAAGACTGAAGTTAGGAGTTGTAGAAAACGACGAGCGCGAAAGCGTACTTTCAGAATTTCCTGTGGGGACCGTATGACAGGTCAATACGAAGCATGACACAAGAAGAGAATTTGCTCACCTGTTGGGACTCCTTTTCTGACTCGCTCAAAGGAACTATCCATGTGCGAACGAACTTGTCCTCACAGCCAGTGGCGATGAGCTGGCTGTCCTCGGAAAAGGCCACATCCAGGACGGCATCAGGGTGATCGAGTGGTTCGCCGATGGGTTCGAAAGTGCCTAGGTCAAAGAACCGCGTTGTCTTGTCATGTGAGGTGGTTGCAAATTTTGTGCCATTGGGAGCAATGGCTAGTGAGACAACGTTGTCAGAGTGGGCGTCAAACTGTTTTATGATGTCACCGGTGGTAGCATCTGAGATTCGGATGTCTTTGAGGTTTCCACTGACGAGACGGAGACCATCTGGAGTGAATGCGAGTCGCCATGCCCGCTGGTCTATTTTGAGTAATTCTTTTTCTGTTGCTGTATTCCAAATGATGATGTGTTCGTCGGTGCCTGCTGCCAGTTTTTTCCCATCCGGGGAGTACGACACCGAATTTGCATGACTGCCCACTTTGAGTGGTCCCAGGACTATTTTTCCCGTCTCCCTCTTCCACACGCATACCGTTTCGTCCCATGATGCACTGGCAAATGTCTCGCTGTCCGGTGCAAATACAACATCCCAAACAGAACTCCCATGACCCTTGAACGAGACGGACACTCTCTTGAACTCTGATACTTTCTTGTTTGTCGCAACTTCCCAGATTAGGACGCTTCCATGCTCTCCTGCACTCACAATCCAACGCCCATCGGGGGATGCTGCGACCCTCCAGACTGCGGAATCGTGACCCAACAAGGGCTCCCCCACTTGTTTCCCCGTGTCAAGATCCCACACTCGAAGACTCTTGTCCGTGGAGCCAGTGACGAGGAGACGGGTACCACGGATGAAAGCTACGTCCTCCACTGATTTTTCGTGACCCTTGAGCGTCTGTTTTAGAAGAGATGTTTCCTTTCGTGTAAGCTGGGCGGGCGTTTTGGGGGATGTTTCGTGAGTGGTGCCCGCCATTCAATCTTGTTCGGTGTCTCGGTTAGCAGGAACACTGAGGGAGCAGCCCCAATCACTTACATGCGCTATGGTGAGTAGTCATTAAGTTGCATCTTCTGTAAGATACTTACTATCGCTGAACCCTCATGTCTGCCTTGCTGTAGACACGTGGTGTCCCGCATATGGTTTAGCAACATCTTCAGCGCTTCTTTCAGGAGTTCTCTTCAGTAGGCGCCGTGGCCGCTTTTACTGTGTTTCGACCTGTCATGACTGATGCAATTCCTCGGTTACTGATCAGTTGACCTAAGATCTCTTCTCGCATCAATCCCGTACCAATAGGTGATTACATGAATGCAATATTGGTTAGCTGTGGTAATACCATAACCTCAGCCTGAGGGAGATCCAACTTTTCGTTCTTGCTGAAATCATTTGGCCTGTGAGAGGTTGGCAACTACCCTCTCGGTACGCTCCATTGCATGACTTCTCCTGATCACTATAAGTTGATTCTGTCTATAGGTTGTCAAGCATGAGTATGGCCACCATACGGACGCGCAACGAGACATACTGGTAGGCATATACGCGAGATTATGCACACGAACTATTGATACGGCATATAATCAAGCCACGACCCAACACTCTTGTTACACGTATTCTCAACTTCTCACAGAGTAGTACCCCCACCCACAAGATTTTCCTGTGCAAACTGGACTGACAGTCATGCCAGGTTCTGCATCTCACTGTGCCCATTCTAGTTGGACTCGTGGATATATTTGGCTGAACTGGACGGTTCTCGCCGTCAACATCCATACCCTGGTTGCCGTTGGCAAGTTCCGCTAGAAAGCCGCATGTGCTGATCTGACGCAATCAGGTCTGGTTGTACTTGGCAACAGACACTTCCTTCTGCAAGAGCAGTACCGCATGCACCCTTTTTGCCTCGATTTCCCTCGAACATGTTCTATGAAAGTATATGATAAAGTGGCGTCGCTGCTCCCGAGCGTCTTCACAAGAATGACATTCTCCTATTGCCCGCCTCTCGTGTTGTGCCTGCCCTATCGACGTTGTCACACCCTACAAAGGCCAACCTTCTTACTATATACAGTTTAATGGGTCTCTTAAGGACTTGCACAAGGATATTGAAGCGGCTAGTGTCGACGCTTTAATTAGGATATGCAATACACCATGTTTCATAGATGCCTTGCTAATAAACTAGATCAACCATGCGAGTGATGTGACACCATGGAGACTAAGTAAGTACAGATAGACCCACACCCTCGAAAAAATAAGTGAGGCCTGATCTCCGAACCCCAATGAATGCTGCGTATGATGGCAGTCTATCAGGGGTAACATTGATATACACAAGTATCTTTAGATACATGTCGTAGTAGGATCCATTCCAACGAAAAGGTTCACAAGGGAGCGGCGGCTCAACGGGTGCGAGGAGCAGCAGTACTTGTTTGTCGAGTGCGAGAAAGACGAGGGAAGAACCTTGCGAGAACTGACAAACGGCTAATGTCTGGAACGTGTTCAGCATTCAACGGGAAGGGGGTCTGTTAGCTGCAGCAGAAGCACTGGAGGCACCAGTAGGTTTGCTGGCGAGGAGGACATGGTGGCTGCACCAAATTCCTTTTCCCGCTGAGCATTAGAGGTGCGCTGCGGGGAAATGGATTTCGAAAGGTCAAGAAAAGTTACATATTTGCCTCGTGCTGCGAAGATGTCCACAGGAGGAATCCTGCATGGGTAGGGGGCATGGCCATGAGTAGAGGAGCGAGAAAAGAGACCATTCATCATGATGTTCTTCATTTGGGAGCCTTCACCATGATGCGTCATGGTAGCAGTGCCATCATTGCGTCCAGGTGGGGTACGTGTGTCAAACTGCAGAAGGATGGTAAAACATGCATTGAATGTACAGTATCCTATGGACTATATTCTAGCATTGACATCATCGAAGAACCTAGTCGGGATTGCAGCGCGTTTGGGCCGAGGCTGTGTGCCTGGAATGGTTTTCTGCCTAGGAGTGAATTTGAAGATGGTCAAAAACGATGAACGTGAAAGCGTACTTTACGAATTTTCTATGCAGACTGTCTGACAGGTCAGCGTGAAGCATGGCATGACGATAGAAGTTGCTCACCTGTTCGAGTTGGAGCTCATTCTCTGACCATGTGCGAACGAGCTTGTCTTCACAGCCAGTAACGATGAGCTGGCTGTCCTCAGAAAATGCCACGCATATAACAATATCAGGGTGTTCGAGTGGCTCTCCGATGGGTTCGAATGTAGTCATGTCAAAGAACCGTGTGGTCTTGTCGGTTGAAGTGGTTGCAAATTTGCTCCCATTGGGAGCAACGGCCAGTGATTGACAGGTTTCTGCATGCGCATCAAACTGTTTTATGATGTCTCCGGTGCCTGCATCTGATATTCGGATGTCATTCCAGTCTCCACTGACGAGATGGAGGCTATCTGGAGTGAATGCGATTTTATACGCCCGCTTTTGTATCTTGAGCAGTCCTTCTCCATTTGTTGCGTTCCAAACGATGATGTGTTTGTCGGTGCCTGCTGCTAGTTTTTTCCCGTCCAGAGAGTACGACACTGAGTTTGGCAGCTCGTCCAATCGGAGTGGCCCGAGCACCATTGCTCCCGTCTCCCTATTCCAAACGCATACTGTCAAGTCATTTGATGCACTCGCAAATGTCTCGCTGTTTGGTGCAAATGCAAGGCTTCGAAGCAGGATCTCGTGACCCTTGAACGAGACGGGCTCTCTCTTAAGATCTGTCTTGTCTGTTGCAACTTCCCAGACAAGAATGCTTCCATTCCACCCTCCACTCACAATCCAACGCCCATCGGGAGATGCTGCGACCATCCAGACTGCGCAATCGTGATTCAACAAGGGCTCCCCCACCTGTTTCCCTGTGTCCAGATCCCACACACGAAGGGTCTTGTCGGCGGAGCTAGTAACAAGGAGATGCGTACGAGGGATGAAAGCTACGCTGGTCACCCATTCTTTATGACCCCTGAGCGTGAGTTTGGCCTGAGATGTTTCTTCTGGAGTTGGCGGGGTGGGTACTTTGGAGGTCCGGTCTTTTTGGGTGGTGGCCGCCATTTGGTCTTGTTCGGTGTGCTGGTCAGCGCGAGCATTGACCGGGGGAGCAGACACTTACATGCGCTATGGCAAGTGGCAGTCAAGTTGAATATTTGTATCCTACAGGTCCTAACTATTGTTAAATCCACGTGTTGGCCTTGCTGCAGACACGTGGTGTCCTCCATTGTACAGGTTGTACTTTAGCCACACTTTCAGCACGTCTTACGTACGACCCCTCTAGCTATTGTCCTCGTTGGCGGTCACCAGCAGCTTGGTCTGGTTATTATGAACAAGAAACTCGCACGTGTTGGTCTGACACAATCGCTCTTTGAACGTCTGGTCTTACTTGGTAACACATCCTTCCCTCGCAATTGCAGTACCGCATGCATCCTTGCATCTGAATTCTCTTGAATATGTTCTATGAAGGCGCGCTGCAGAATGGTGTTACTACTCCCGAACATCTCCACAAGAATGCCGATGTCCTGCGGCCTACTCCGGACACCCCGGTGTTCTTCTACTAGAGCCTTGGTCAGGAGGAGATATCTTACAGTGGAACTTCGCTCCTCAATAGGTACTTCCATATTCTCATCTCTCTCAGTTGCACCTGCTCATCATTAGCCGTATCCAACTTCGAAAAGGATCGTGATCAAGTCACTCAGATATATTCTTCAAGTCGGGCATTGTGCCTGCCAAAATCCAAGGGCTAGTGCTCCTATATCTGCAAGTGGGCAACTATGTGCAGCAGTTCAACAGATCTCTTAAGAATGACTTGTACAAGGATATCGAACTGGTTAGCGCCGACGGTTGACCAGCACCTGTAATGTACTAGATTGGCCATGACGTGACACCATGGGGACGAAGTACTAGTAAGATGTCGTCATTTACTCTGTACCATGAACAATGTCTTCTGGGACCAACATCGAATTGCATATGTGTCTTCAAATACTTAGTACGTCGGTGATATCTACAAAAAGGTTAGGAGGGAGAGGCCGGTTAGCTTGTATGCGGAGCAGCGGAACTTGTCGGTTGAGTTCGTGAAAGACATGGGAAGCATCTTGTAAGAACTGTAAAGCAGCTACCGTCCGGAGCGTGTTCAATTTCCAACGGGGAAGGGTGGTTGGTTGTAGCAGAAGCATTGGCACTTTCGGTCTGCAACGTTGCTGGCGTAGTTTCATCGACCACATTCGATGTCCCTGCTGGTGACGTCCTGCTGCTTGAGGCACCAGCGTGGGCTTGTCGACGAGGAGGATGTAGCGGCCTCGCCAGGTATCGTTTACCACTCTGGGCATTGGCGGTGCGCTGGGACACAATATCAACATCACGAGATCGATGTCGAAAGGTCAGGAAATCTTACATATTTGCCTCGTGTTGCGAAGACGTCTACAAGGGGAATCCTGCGTGGGCGAGGAGCAAGGCCTTGAGGAGCGGAGGAACCAGAAAGGAGACAATTCATCATGTTCTTGATTCCGGACCCTTCGGCGTAGCGCATGGTGGTAGCAGCGCGATCGTTGCGTCCAGGTGGAGAACGTGGATCAAACTATCGAATGATGATGAGACGTGCATCGAATCCACTGCACCGTGTGGACTTACATCATCGGAGAACCTATTAGTCGGTATTGGAGCGCGTCTTGAGCGAGGCTGTGTGCTTGGGATGGTTTTTTTGCAGGACTGAAGTTAGTATCATGAAAGACGAGCGTGAAGGCGTACTTTAAGAATTTTCTGTGTGGACCGTATGATAGGTCAATATGAAGCACGACACAAAAAGAGAACTTGCTTACCTGTTTGGACTCCTTTTCTGACTCGCTCAGAGGAACTATCCATGTGCGAACAAGCTTGTCCGCACAGCTTGTGGCGATGAGCTGGCTGTCCTCGGAAAAGGCCGCACAGTAGACGCTACCAGGGTGCTCGAGTGGCTTGCCGATGGGTTCAAAAGTGGTCAGGTCAAAGAACCGAGTTGTCTTGTCCACTGAAGTGGTTGCGAATTTGGTGCCATTGGGAGCAATGGATAGTGAGTAAAAGAGGTTGGTGTGCGCGTCAAACTGTTTGATGATATCTCCGGTGGTAGCATCTGAGATTCGGATGTCTTTGAGGTTTCCATTGACGAGACGGTCACCGTCTGGAGTGAATGTGACTCTGTATGCCCGCTGTTTTATTTTCAGCAACTCTTCTCCCGTTGCTGCATTCCAAACGATGATGTGTTTGCTGGTGCCTGCTGCTAGTTTTGTCCCATCCGGGGAGTACGTCACTGAGAATATTTTGCCCACATTGAGTGGTCCCAGGATTATTTTTCCCGTCTCCCTCTTCCAGACGCATACCGTTTCATCAAATGATGCGCTTGCAAATGTCTCGCTGTCCGGTGCAAATACGACGCCGTCAACACTCTTCTCATGACCCTTGAATGAGATGGGCGTTCTTTTGAGCTCTCTCTTGTTTGTCGCAACTTCCCACACCAGGATGCTTCTATTCCACCCTCCACTCACAATCCAACGCCCATCGGAGGACACTGCGACTCTCCCGACTCCGGCATCGTGACCCAACAAGGGCTCTCCCACTTGTTTCCCCGTGTCAAGATCCCACACTCGAAGACTCTTGTCCGTGGAGCCAGTGACGAGGAGACGGGTACCACAGATGAAAGCTACGTCCTCCACTGATTCTTCGTGACCCTTGAGCGTCTGTTTCAGAAGAGATGTTTCCTTTCGTGTGGGATGGGCGGGCGCTTTGGGGGATGCTTCGTGAGTGGCAACCGCCATTCAATCTTGTTCGGTGTCTCGGTTAGCAGGAACACTGAGGGAGCAGCTGCAATCACTTACATGCGCTATGGTAAGTAGTCGTTAAGTTACATCTTCTGTAAGATACTTACTACCGCTGAACCCTCATGTCTGCCTTGCTGTAGACACGTGGTGTCCCGCATATGGTTTAGCAACATCTTCAGCGCTTCTTTCAGGTGTTTTCTTCAGTATTACGGCGCCGCGGCTGTGGGGGGTTTTGACCTGTCGTAACCGATCAAATTTCTTGGCCACTGATCAGTCGACCCGGGATATCTTCTCACATCGACTCCGCACAATTAAGTGATCACATGAATGCAATATTGGTTAGCCATAGTAACACCATAACCTGAGCCTGAGGAAGAATCAACTTTTTGTTCTTGCTGAACTCATTTAGCCTGCAAGAGGCTGGCGACTACCCTTTCGGTACGCTCCATTGCATGAATTCTGACTACTTCAAGTTGATCCCATCCACAGGTTGTCATGCGCAAGTACGACCACCATGTGGACGCACAACGAGACGTACCGGCTGGCCTATCTACATGCTTGATTGTGCATATAAACTGCTATCGACACAGCATATAATCAAGCTACGACAGAACACTACTGTTACACGCATTCTTATCGATTACTACCCTCATCAATATAAGTTTTTCTCGTGCAGAAGCGGACTTGCAGCCATGCTAGGTTGCGCATCTCATTGCGTCTGCACTCGTTCCAGTTGAACTGACAAATATATTGGGTGAACTTGGGCGGTTCTCGTCGACGACATCTATATGGACCTGGTTGCCATTGGAAAGTTCCACTTCATAGTCAACTCTCTGTTATCTGTCTGTTTTAGGGTTCCTTAAGACACAAAACTCGGGACAACCTACTCGAACTCAACACGGTATAGCTATTGCACGAGAGACTAACAGCATTATACAAGACATGCAACTGTATCTTACTGTTGAGACTCCGATTGAGGATGCTAAGCAAACGAGGAGAACGTTAAGATACGGACCTCATGCAGCGTTATTGGGCACACCGATCTCGCTTTCCTTTTTTAAACCGGGGTGGTTGTGTACTCCAGTGCATTTGTTAAGATCCAGGTTCCAGGATGTTGATTGCACCAACCAAAACTGCGGTCTTTTGATATTCTGAGGTGATGGAAGCATGCGGGATCGTAGTCGGAGCCCTGACTTGACTGCCCTTTCTGTGGTTTGTCCTCGATTTCCTGTAGGGGGGCATGAAAGGATATTAACATTATAAACGGCTCGTTCATGAATGCTGTGCATCAAAATACTATTGCAGTCGTTTATCGGGAGTAACATCGATTTGCATAAGTATCTCCTAATACATAAGATAGTTGTAATCTATTCCAACGAAAAGGTTCGGAAGGGAAAGGCTGCTTAGCAGGTGTGGGGAGTAGCAGGACTTGTACGTGAAAGACGTGGAAAGCACTTTGTGAGAACTGCAAAGCAGCTGATGTCTTGAACATGTTCAACGTCTGATGGAGAAGGGGGTCTGCTAGTTGCAGCAGAAGCACTGGTACTTCCAGTTTGCAACGTTGCTGGGGTGACTCCGCCGATCGCATCGGATGTCCCCGTTGGTGGCGTACTGCTGCTTGAGGCACCAGAGTGGGCTTGCTGGCGAGGAGGACGTTGTGGCTGCGCCAACTTGTGCCTTTTCTCACTGTGGGCATTAGCGGTGCGCTGCGAGACAATATCAACATCACGAGATGGATGTCGAAAGGTTAGAAAACTTACATATCTGCCTCGTATTGCGAAGATGTCCACAAGGGAAATCCTGCGTGGGCGAGGGGCATGGTCCTTGGGAGAGGAAGAGTGAGAAGATATATGAGCTGTCATATTCTTGATTCCGGACCCTTCAGCATGGCGCATGGTGGTAGTAGCGTGATTGTTGCGTCCAGGTGGAAAATATGGATCAAACTATCTCCATAGTGGTGAGACGTACATTGAATGCACTGCATTATATGGACTTACATCATCGAAGAACCTACTAGTCGGCATTGGAGCACGTCTTGAGCGAGGCCAGATGATTTTCTACAGTACTGAAGTTAGGGATCGTACAA
>NW_024539050.1:0-13452 GCF_016647635.1 Suillus subaureus | reverse complement strand
CTACATGACCTCCTGATCAGCACCAAAGAGCCGATCGTTCAGTCCTCGCGGACAAGGCTCATTCAGCAAACCTTCATGCTTGTCCGTCCCTGGGATCGGTCCCTCCTTGAGCTACCTGACGTTGCAGATCTGTCCGACGTTGGGGACGATGTGGAGAACGAGGGGGATTATTGGACTCCACTTTCTTCTCCGTCAGACGACTCACCTAGTCGTTCTCTTCTAAAACAGGAGGTGGTTGATCTGGAATCACGAGCATTGCGGTTGCTTGTTCGCCTTGGGCAGCCTTTCGGGGCATTTTTGCTAGCGCGGCAGCGCGGCGGAGAATACAGGAGGGTTGCGTCGGATCGTGACATCATCGCACAGGTCAAAGATGTGGCTTCTGTTGTCGACCTCATGGACATCAGGACGATAGAAATACTGTAGCTGTATGTTTTCCCCGAGGATTAGGGATCTGAGCGGTTTTTATTGGTACTTGCTACTCATACATGCATGCATATGTAAATATTGGACTATAGTTTCCTTTCAAAGCGGGCCATGGGGACCTATCCGCACCACTTCTCCGTCCTACACCACTAGATTAATACCCGAACATGCTCATTACACCTACCTGCATGGGTGCTCAGGTTTCATGTCTCGTTCGCTCACACCCTTCATCCTTGAGAATTATTTGTGAGTGGGACTGACACGCGTGAGCTTTTGATAGAGTCATGCACAGGGCCGTCTAACTTTACTGCTCTGCGTTTGATATTCCCTTCCAAGTGTCTTCATCCCATCGTGATCATCGTCATCTACCCTCTCGAGAGTTTTACTCACTTGTGCGATCACTTCGGTTACCTTGCAAACAAATATCGATATATCAACTCCCGCATTTGCTAAACATCAATTCCATTAAAACACGCAGTGCAACGCAAAACTGAGATCAAGTGGTGGCTCTCGGACCTCCTGCTGCATTTCGGGCATCAAGCAGGGCGAAGAATCTTTATCCCATGGCACTGTCATCCAACACAGCACTCAGTCGATCCTCCTCCGACTCAGTGTCTTGATATATTGAGGACATAGTGGGGCTTTACCTGCCATTCTTGCAGCCCAATTCCTCCCCGCCATCCCAAAGTGAAACATGAAACCAGCCCGCAGATGAATCAAGTACACATGATGCATTCGTACCTATGCAGGCTAACATCCGTGGAAGATATTTCGTCAGGCTTCCGTTTGTAGCGTTGATGTGCCACGATGAAGGACGGAGTCTTCATTACAGCCCTTGGCGCCTGTTCAGGTGCGATATTTTTGTCCCGTATCTTGTATATCTTTCTAATTCCGCAGTAAGATTTGGCAGGGAAATAGAAATAGGATATTTGAAAATGTTGTTTGATATGCAAGTCATGTAACCTATCAAGGTCTCCGTGACTAATGGACTCCGAGTCTGGTGGATCTTATCAGTCGGCAGCTTTTCTTGCCCTTTTCACGTGTCCTCAAATTTGGGTTTTGCAGTGGACAACACTGCAGATGTAGGATGTTGTGTTAGTGTGGAGAACTCTGGGATGGACCTTGCATCGCTTGGATTGGGATGATGTTACTGTTATTGGTAGTTTTAGATTTGGGGTGGCGGTGGTGCAGAGACGCCGAGTCTGTATAATGAGACTCGGCTGCATGCTGCATGTGGTGCACGCATGGGATCTTGGGAGCCTACGGGATGAAGAAGTGATATCACAGTAAGCTATATGCACGGGTGTGGACAAGTTATATGTTGATGTGCTGGAGTCGTTGCTCGCCATGAAACACCAAAATTCACGCGGTCATCCAGGATAGATGCGATGGGATACTTATTGGAAGATGCGGCGATAACAGTTGGGCCCCATGATGTACACAGTGCAGAGGCGCCAAGAGCATATATTACCGAGAAAAGCGGTTATGATAATAGGCGTAACCGTGATAATGATGGAGGCGAACATCTTCGTGTCCTGGGCGTCTATGGCGTAAGACAGATTAGCGCTGTAAAGCAGCATAAAACGCACAATACACGTACGTCTGCAGCTTGGAGCAAGAGACCCATGATCCCTCCAAAGTCCACCTCAACCCCATCAACCTCCAACAAAATGCCGAACCTCATTCCAATCACTACATCCCTGCGAGAGTACAAAGGCCATGAAGGACGAGTAAGGGCAGTCGCAGTGATCCCCGACAACGACGGATGGTTACAGGCTCGGATGACAAGACACTTCGTCTATGGGATTTGGATACAGGTATTGTGTTGCGGAAGATGGAAGGGCATAGCAGTGAGGTTTGGAGATTGGTGGTATCACGAGATGGTCAATTGATTGCAAGTGGTGACGCTGGCGGAGTGTTTATCGTCTGGCATGGAGGAACTGGCAAACGACTCACCCGACCCATCAAAGCTCACTCCAATGTGATCTACTCGCTGGATTTTTCTCCTGATGGAACGGTGCTGGTCACTGGTTCAGGGGACGGGGTGATGAAACTGTGGAATACCAAAACCTGGGAGCAACGAGGAAAACCAATCGAGTGTGGCTATGTCCGTTGCATCCGATATTCGCCATCTGGAGAACTTCTTGCCATCGCAACAAAAAACAACATCCAAATCTATAAGCCAGACACAAGGGAACACGTCAGATCCTTCAAGGCTCACAGATCAGAAAACTTCTCGCTCGCATGGACTCCTGATGGCTCACACCTTCTCACAGGCGGCGATAAAGACAATCCTACCATATGCGAATGGGATGCAACAACTTCTTGGCAGCAGGTCGGTGATCCCTGGACAGGTCACACTAGTCAGATCCATGCCATCGTCATTGACCCTACTGGTACACTTGTTGCATCTGCATCTAATGACCAGCATGTCCGTCTCTGGCGGCTCTCAGATCAACAAACCGTTGCCACCTTCAAGCACGCATCCTCGACAGGATCCGTCACTTTCTCCGTGGACAGCAAGCACATCCTCAGCAGAAGTGATAAAATAATCTCAGAGTGGGCAGTACCCAACGACATCAATTCAAAGGCATGTTTTCGTCCTTGACTCATACACCACAACTCGAGCATGTTTTGTGCAGATCCTAGCCATCACGACAGCCCGCATTGCATGCATAGATGGAGATTTGTCTACTGCCGAAGAACTACTCACGCAGGAGATCGACAACGATGCCAACAACTATACTTCCTATGCCAATCGTTCCTTCGTTATGGCGCGAGAACGTGACTGGGACCACGCTCTTCAGGATGCAATCAAGGTGAAATTCACAGACTTATCATCGCTCCTCATCAAAGGCTAACTCGACGGTGATGTAGTCCATCAGCATTCAGCCCTCATTGACTGGCTATATCTCCAAGGGTATCGCCCTCTGCGGAAAAGGCGACATTCGGGACGCAAGGGTAGCATTTGATGTTGCATTCATGTACACAGACCAAAATCCAGAAACCGTTCATTTTCTGCTCTTGATCAAGGTACGTTACAGTTGCCTCGCATACAATTTTGTTCATTCTTTGTTTCAGGCCATTGCTCTCTTCAATGCAGATCAAGATGACGAGGCAAACCTGCTCCTCAAAGAACTTACTACCGGTTGTCCGAATGTCGATACGCGTGCACGTCGTATCGTGGAAGTAAGTGTCATGCAGCCGCGTTGGTCACCAACACTAAGATTCTTTCCAACTCGCACATTAGACATATCTACGTGTTCAACTCGGAATCAAAGCCATGGATGGCACACGTCATAATGAAGCCGTTGATCATTTCACTGCTGCTCTCGACTCCGGCAACTTATCATCGAAATCGGACATTCATGAAATATACGAGGACTTGGTGGTGGTTTGTTGATACACATTCGAAATGCTTTTCATGACTGAATTCCATATGCAGCTCTTCGGCTGGGATCTCAAATCCTTGTGGCTCACTGCACACCAGAAACGGTGTCAGGCTTTCCTTTCCGCAGGCAAAGCCGATGAAGCCCTCAACTCACACAAATTTATGATGGGCAGCGTCGACGAAACAACGAAGGCGATCTGCCTTGACTGGTCCACTGGTAAGTATTCAGTAATGTCATCCGAGGTTCCAATCCTCACCTATGTTTCACTCAGCTTTCAAGCAAGAATGCAGCGCGCTCCTTCTTACCAGCGGAGATACTGCCCTCGCTGCAAGCGATTATGACAGGGCTATTGACCTCTACTCGGTAGTGATCGACCTGAATTCTGCATCTGATGCCGTCTTCGTAAAGCGCAGTAAGGCAAGGTTGGGGAAAAAGCTTTGGACGGAAGCACTTCTCGATGCGCAGAAGGTACGATGGCATTTATCCGTTTTAACCTAGACTTATTGCGGTGACACATAGGTCAGCGAACTCAACTCTTCATCTTATCTCGGATACATTCTGGAGCACGCAGCGCTTCATGGCGCACAACGCTACGATGAAGCGATACAAGCCTTCCAAACAATGCTTTCAAAATTGGATAATGCTCCCGACACTGAGACAAGAAGTAATCCCCAACAACTCATACGTCAACATGCTTTAACTGTTTCTGCAGAATTGCGCCAGCAGTATCTCAGTCCATCCGAAGTGGACCGTACTATTCAGAGGGTCATTGATGCTCAACTTGACAATGCGCCGCTGCGTGTACTCGACACCACCACCGGTCTCTTATGCGATCAAGAGGCGCAAATAAGCGCCTTCAAATCGAGTACAGAGTATAGAGAACTTGTGTCGTCAACAATCACGCATCGAGATATCGAAACGAAGCGCGTCGAAGAAGTGGTGAGGACATACTTCCAATATGTTATGTTGTCACACAGGTGGGAAGGAGAGGAGCCGCTGTTGCAGGATATACAGGGCAAGGACATCCGTAAGTTGAATCCGGTTGGCGGCATTAAGAAGTTGCAGTCCTTCTGCAAAACTGCTCGTGATTTGGGGTATCGCTGGGCATGGAGCGATACATGCTGCATCGACAAGAACAATGATGCCGAGCTCCAAGTATCGGTCAAGTCCATGTTCGTCTGGTATCATCACTCAGCACTCACAGTCGTATACCTCTCTGATGTTCCACCTTCGTTAAAGCCTGGCGCACTGACAAAGAGCGCTTGGAACACACGCGGATGGACAGTTCAAGAATTCCTCGCTCCCAAAGTCATTCTCTTCTATCAGAAGGATTGGACTCTTTATCTCGACGATCGCACTCTGAACCACAAGTATTCCGACGCGATAATGCAGGAATTGGAGGACGCGACGGGTATAAATCGACGAGCTGTCGTGGCCTTCCGTCCCGGGATGAGAGATGCCCGAGAGAAACTGCAGTGGGCATCGACACGTACTACCAAATTGCCAGAAGATATTGCATACTCGTTATCCGGCGTCTTTGGTATCCGCCTACGTGTTGATTATGGCGAGAAGAAGCAGAACGCACTTGGGCGGCTCCTGCAGGAAATTGTAGCTCAGTCAGGCGACATTACTGCCCTGGACTGGGTCGGAAAGTCATCAGAGTTCAACAGCTGTCTACCAGCTGACATCGTTTCATATGAAGCTCCACCATGCAAACTGCTATCTCTATCCAGAGATGAGATTCAGTCATCAGTCTCTTCGCTGCGAGGTGTTGTGACTCTTGAGTCCGCGTCGAAATTGTATCAGACGCTAGACCACCTGAGTGCTCCCCGTTTTGCGCACTGTCGGTTGCATCTGCCCTGCATCGTATTCCCAGTCACAGAAGCCAGCCGGAGGCCAGCTCGAGACCAGGACACATATGTGTATGCAGTCAAATCAGATGGGCTTCGTGATCTGCAGATCACCATGGAAGACAAGTTCATCCCGTTCTCGCCTGCAAGGCCGCCTCCCGCTTGGCAGACGATCTTGCTTGTTCGTCCATGGAGTCGCCATCTCCTCGAACTGCATGACCCTGCAGAAGATCTACCCGCTGCACAAGATATGCCGGGCTATTCGGATTCTCACTCGCGCGCATTGCGTTTGATAGTTCGCCTTGGACAGCCTTTCGGTGCATTTTTGCTAGCGCGGCAGCGCGATGGAGAATTCAAGAGGATCGCGTCGGATCATGATATCATTGCACAGGTTAAAGACATGACTTCTGTGGACAACATGATGGACATCAGGTCTCTAGAGATATCGTAGCTGTATGGAGTCTCTTAAAGATATCTGATCGGTTTTCGTTTGTATCTTGACGATCAAACTTGCGTCATATATGCATACACAGATACTGATTTGACAGCAGACGTAATCAGTCAATATCCTAAAGAACCGTGTGTCTGTAGTTGAATTATTGCCAAGTTGGCGTAATACTTTGTCATAAGACCACCTGTGTCGTCGGACACCATGCCTAGCTTCACGATGATTGCATTTGAACCAGCAATATCTCTATGGGATTTCTAAGTTGCCTTGATAGATCCAGGTGAAAGCTAACCCAGAAACTGCGCGGGCACGGGCGCACAGCATCTCCTACTAGATGGGGGACTTGTGCTGACTCCAAACATGCAATAAACCTATCAGAAGGAGTTAATATGCCATATTAATGCGCATCAGAATTGGAAATATGGATACCAAACGCCATGTAAGATACATGACGCTTGCGAGAGATTTTAACAACTCGTTTTCGCGTGCTTTTAGCGGCGACAGAACTACAGTTGATAATAAAGCACAAGTATTAGCAATGTTACATGCATATTCATTAAAACTGTTGCCTTCCCGTAAAAAGTCTGATGGTTCACAAGGACGTTGGTCTGTTCAGGAAGATCTTTTACCTTCACTCCACCTTCCACAAGATCAATAGACTGAGTATGCTCATGAAAGCGCCATTCTTGAAGAGTCTCAGCGGCGTGAAGTGCTCCGTCGCAGTACTCTACACGCAACATGGTTTCCTTGAGAACTGAAGTTTGCAGTGCGTGCTAAGGTAAGGAGCACTGGTGATCCCTTCGCCTACAGGAGAGGAATATCAGCCGGCCTTGAGTGAGTGAGGGCCCCCCTTTGGGTGGGCCTCAAGGGGATGTGTCTCATACTGGACAAAGCGCTCTGCATACTAATGCTTGTAATCAGCAATGATGAATGAAATAAGGAAGGAAAGTAGGAGGCGGGTGAAGGCTCGAATGGCCACCGGGAGATGCAATGTTCACATTCAATGAACCGTTCTCGCCCGTTCCAGGTACTAGTAACTAGTAGGGAAAACGCATACAAAGTTAACGTATCGACGCAGAATGTTAGCAGCGTACCCGCAATGCACTGATTCCTGACGCGATCACGACTGGACGAACAAATTTAATGCAACTGTTTAGCACCAGCAAACCTACAACTATTAACAGCACTATCCTTGAATAACAAACACAAACTTTCCTAGCCGTAATCCGCAAGTTCAGGGATAGACTGTACGATGGAAGATCACCAATCCGAGCCAAACTGCTCTTATCGTCAGATCATCGGCAACTCCGATGTCCCTCCCCCTCAAAGGTATCAACCGAAAACATGCTGCCCATTATAAAACTGCTGTGCAGACTGCCAAAGTCCCGGGGGGGAGGATGCTGTCATCCGTCAATATTTATTTCTAAGACAGAACCACGTCTAGCAAAATTTGAGGTTCCAGTTCGATTTGCTTCGTACGGTCAAGTGATCGCTCGAGCTACACGGTTGTGAGTTGACAATGTCGAAGTCTATGTGAATCTACCTCGCAAGCTACACATTGCAGATTGGAAACATAGAGGCGACCCCATCAACATTGAAGCCCGAGCCACCGTTGAACAGCCTGGATGGTGTTAGCGAGACTCAGGACCGAGTCCCAGAATAGTACTCACTCAGGCTCTCCTCCAGAGATGTTTAACTAAACACTGGTTTTACGTACTGAAGATCACTGAGCCTCCTTACTGGCTTCTCTACCCAAGTATTCATATACCAAACGGTCCAAGGACTATGGCTACAAGTGAACATATCACAAAGTCGTAGACAGAGATATGTATGCAGGCGATAAGATCCTTAGATGCGGGCTCCGTCATTCCGGAGGCAGACCATCCATTGTTTCGTCTCCATTGGCATGCACTAATCATCATTCACGAAAGAGATGGGGCATGACACTCTAGAATAATTTTGAGTCAATCAAAGATCGATCACGCAACGCCTTGGCACATGATAGTCGGGATAATAGCTTTGGTAAAAGAACTGGTGTGAACCTCACGTGGTCTTTTAGCGGTCCAGTTACAGGGACTATTGATCCCATGGTAGATGGCATTCCAGAACACCCGCGATGGCAGTCCTTTGAACGCATGGCTCGGTAGGATCTGCGGTGAGGGCTCGCCGAGGTCAGCGACCATGTTGTACTGGTACTTGTGTGATACAGAATCCCAATGACGGTGGACTTGTGAGGGGATCGGGGAATGAGAGAACTGAAATCAGTTTGACCAGTAGTGGGCGAAGCTCAAAGTAGAGATGAATTGCGAGCAGGGCGCCGGAAGTAAAGCACTCTTCCGTAATAGAATTAGTGACAAGTTTGAAACGCCAGAAGAGAAAACTTCGGCTTCATCTGGTGCACAAGCAGATCTTGGGAGTTGACATGATGAAGGGGTGACATCGCAGTAAGGTATATGCATGCGTTCGAAAGAGTGATATGGCGATGTGCTGAAGTAGCTGCTCGATACGGAAAACCACGATATCCATACACTCATGTAAGATAGACAGTCAGATTCGGGCGCCAGGAAGCACCAACTGCTCTATTGGATGCGATGGGATATATTCTAGAAGCTTTGAGACAAGAGTCGGATGCATGTATGCACTGAGGCGCGTGGAGGACATGCCATCGAGGACGGCGAGTATGACGATGACGATATAGGGTGCGTTCTTGCCGTAACGGTGATGGAGGTGCGGAGCCGAACAGCCTTGTGTCCTGGGCGTCTATGGAAACGAGGCAGGTTAACAGTGAAGCAGCATAAAACGCACGATACACACACTTCTGCAGCTTAAAGTAAGAGACCCACAATTCCTCCAAAGTCCACTTCGACCGTTCTCAACGCAATCAACCTCTAGTAAATGCTAAAGCTCATTCCAATCACTACATCCCTGCGAGAGTTCAAAGGCCATGAAGAACGCATAATGGCAGTCGCAGTGTTCCCCGACAAACGACGGATGATTACGGGCTCAGAGGACAAGACGCTTCGTCTGTGGGACTTGAATACAGGTGTTGTGTTGAAGAAGCTGGAGGGGCATCGCAGCGGGTTGTCGAGATTGGCAGTATCACGAGATGGGCAATTGATAGCAAGCGGTGATACTGGAGGAGAAGTTATCGTCTGGCACGGAGAAACTGGAGAATCGCTCACCCAACCCATCAATGCCCACTCGGATTGGATCTCGCTGGATTTTTCTCCTGATGGAACAGTGCTGGCCACTGGTTCGTTGGACAAAACGATAAAACTGTGGAATACCAAAACCTGGGAGCAACAAGGAGATCCGATTGAATGTGGTAGTCGTATCCGCTGCTTACGGTATTCGCCGTCTGGAGAACTTCTTGCCATCGCAACAGAAGACAATATCCAAATTTATAATTCAGACACAAGAGAACGCGTCGCATCCTTCAATCACACTTCATGGAACTACTCACTCGTGTGGACCCCCGATGGCACACGCCTTCTCACAGGCGGCATTTTGGACGACCCTACCATACGTGAATGGGATACAACAACCTGGCAGCAGGTCGGTGATCCCTGGACGGGCCGCTCTGACCTTATCCATACCATCGCCGTCAATACTGCTGGTACATTCATCGCCTCCACATCTTATGACAATCATGTCCGTCTCTGGCGACTCTCAGATCGACGAACTGTTGCCACCTTCAAACATACATCCCCGACGGGATCCGTCACTTTCTCTGTGGACGGCAGGCACATCCTTAGTGGTAGAGACGATAAGATGATCTTAGAGTGGGCAGTACCTAACGACATCAATTCAAAGGTGCGTTTCCGTCCTTGACTCATATACCAGAACTCGAGCATTTTTCATGCAGATCCTGCCCATCACGACAGCCCGCACTGCATGCATAGATGGTGACTTATCTACCGCCGAAGAACTACTCACACAAGATATCAACGCTGATGTGAACAACCATACTTCCTACGCTCATCGCTCATTCGTTATGGCGCGAAAACATGACTGGGACCACGCCCTCCAGGATGCAATCAAGGTAGGATATACTCACCGATCATGGCCCCCTTACGAAAGACTAACTCGATGGTGACATAGTCCATCAGCATTCAGCCTTCATTGACAGGCTATATCTCCAAGGGTATCGCCCTCTGCGGAAAAGGCGACATTCGGGACGCAAGGGCAGCATTTGATGTTGCATTCATGTACACGGACCAAGATTCAGAAACCGTTCATTTCCTACTCTTGATCAAGGTACATTCCAGTTGCCTCACATACAGTCTGCTTTATTCTGTGTTTCAGGCCATTGCTCTCTTCAGTGCGGATCAACGCGACGAAGCAAACCTGCTCCTTGAAGAACTCACCGCCGGTTGTCCGAATGCCGATACTCGCGCATGTGATATCGTGCAAGTAAGTATCATGCAGCTACGCTTGGTCGTCAATGCTAACCTTTGCAACTTCACACATAAGGCATATCTACGTGTTCAACTTGGAATCAAAGCCTTGGATGGCGCACGTCATGACGAAGCCGTTGACCATTTCACTGCTGCTCTCAACTCCAGCAATTTATCATCGAAATCGGATATTCATGAAGTATACGAGGACTTGGTGGTGGTATGTCAATACACATCCGAAATGCTATTCCTTACCGAGTCCCTTGTCCAGCTCTTCGGCTGGGATCTCAAATCCTTGTGGCTCACTGCACATCAGAAACGGTGCCAGGCTTTCCTTTCCGCGCGCAAAGTCGATGAAGCTCTCGAATCATACAAATCTATAATGGACAACATCGACAACACAACGAAGGCCAGCTGCCTCGACTGGTCCACTGGCAAGCCTTCAGTAATCTCACCGAGGCTATAGTCCTCACCCCCACCTCACCCAGATTTCCAGAAACAATGTAGTGCGCTCGCTGCATCCGATGACCGTATTCTTCGCGTATGTCCTCCATTATTCAACCCTTTCGCTACTGACCGATTTGCAGGCAGAGATCCCTGGCCAAGATCCATATGGCTACGATGCAGAACCAGATTTCTTCCGGGGAATGCATGGAGTACGTGCTACAGTGTATTCTTCGAGTCACTCGCTGACATCGTTCATTACAGCATCCTCAAATTTTTAGACCACGATCTCAGCAGCGCCCTGGGCGCTTCAAGAACTTCAGGCTCACTGTGACAAGGAGCCCTCGGTCAGGTCCTCCACCAGCATCGACACCAGCACTGCCCACCGCCTTGCCACCAGCTGCCGAACCTACCGCTTTCAAAGCTCAGCTACGACACCTATTCACCTGGCGGTCTGATCATGCAGCGCCGGCCATCGTCACGGTCGATGTTCCTTTCGCGCAAGCTAAAGAGGTACGCTCTGTTGATGTTCATCATTCTGTCTTCAGTGTCTCATGCTTAAATATACAGCGCAATGCTGCAGCGGGTGCTCCTAAGCCAGACGAGGATGTGGTACCTGATGAATACCTTGATGATCACCCACCAAACCCCGATACACAACAGCAATCTACAGTAGCGCAGGTAGACACTGGGGAACATGGAGGTGGGTGTTGCTGCTGTTAGAGAGGTTTCGTAAACATTCCCCAAGTATTTCCGTTCTATTATCGCTCGTATTGTGATATCCACTTGGACTTGAAGCAGTGTTTTATGAAGATAGGCATTAGATTACTTCTCGTCCTAACCCATAGTTGATTATTAACCTTGTATCCTCCACATGTAACGCTTGGCCTGCCCAGTGCGAGCGGGATGGCAGACGACAGTCCCTGTCCCACGTGCAACTAATTTGTCATATATGTGCTCATGCACTCACTACATTTGAGATCACTGCAAGCCGCGTCGTGCGGGCGATGCGGCAGAAAGTCTTGCCGACACGGTACTTCTGCGAGAAGCCAAAGTTTCGAGCTCAAGGACAAGTACATTGTTAGATGAACGCTGCGCACCACATACTTGCATCTGTGTCATAATGTTCCTCAGCGTGCCTTGGAAGTGTTAATCACAGTGAGGAATCAGAATAGTAGTAGTACTTGAGAACATGCACATATGAATGACTTCACATTGATTTGATGAGAATCGGGACACCTACAATAGACTCGTGGCTGCTGCTGTGCCCTGGCCGTAGTATCGACACCACTTCCTCCCTTTCCTGCCCTTTCTCGAACTGCCGAGGAGCCTTCCTCCACTGGCCATTGAGAGAACTGCGGTAACTAGCTCTCTGCGGTCCTGCTAGGGATAATATCGGCGCTACCTGCATTGTGGATGTCATCCTACTTACAACCAACTCTAGTGATGACATATTTTTAGACAAGATCGCTCGTCCACGCGTGTCGAGTTGGCATGCACATAGTTTCCATGTGTTCTTGCATCCGCGATCGAAAAAGTAGATGCGCTTGCAGATGTCATTGGCAAGCTGAAGAGTTTCAGAGACGGTGGCTTCCCTTGACGGTGTCCACTAGACTGTCATCCAAGGTAATTCTTGCCATTGTTCTTGGGAATTTAATCTGCAGTGACTTGCGTGACCAAATCAGAACGCAATGGTGCAAGTCATGTCAGAAATGTGTCATGGACCGTCATCAGTCATAGCCGAACGAAGAGAAGCTGGGCAAGCACATGCAGTGCTGCCAGTTTGTGCAATTCCAACACATGCACGAACTCAGAATCGTTAAGCATTGTCAGACTTTGGTAGCGCTTAGAACCCTGTGCAGTTGTGACGTGATGAATTTCCTGTACAAATCATATCAGTCAACACAGGACGGCTCATATGATCAATAAACGCAGAGCCGCATGATAAGTCCCGGTACCCGTGTTTGCGACTCTGAATATGATCGATTTGTTGTCTGCAGTAGATCCATATTGTTTGCTGTATGACTTCAGTAGATGCTCGCTTTCGATTGCAATGTGTCACTGCAAAGACTGGGACCTACTGTAGTGCTGTCGAGAGAATTATATGAGCGCCGATTGGAGTTTGAAATATCTCCGGAACCAGGAAAGATTGTGCATAACTGTGATTAAGACATGGGATTTCAATGAGAGTGCCGATACGACAGGAACATGGCATCGTCGTTGTAAAAACAAAGAGCATCCACAAAGAATTAGTTAAGTAATTATACGAGGTCACAATCACGTGATGAATCACGTCGCGTGTAGCTGTCACAGTGACTTCGACCTTGTCTCTTATAGTTATCACTGAATCCAATCCAGATTCTCTGCATGGACCTTGATGAAGTAGTGGATACATCTGACGCTGAAGAACGCGAATTTGATATCTCAGAGGCCAGATTGTCATACCTGTTTTCCCCCCAAGAAGACGCGACTAAATTCAGGACATGCCACCAAGTTGC
>NW_024539049.1:0-13486 GCF_016647635.1 Suillus subaureus | reverse complement strand
TTACAATGAGCATGAGCAATTATACAATGTTACAATCAGCAAGCACCGACGGCTTGTGGGGAAGGCGGGGGCTTTAGTGCTACAGCAGGAGGTGCGCCCGCGGGGCAGCGGTCCTCTAGTCCAGTCTGGTATGACATTTTCTTGGAACGTGTTCAGACGTAGGAAGAACCATTACGAACATCTTCATCCTGATCGTTTTTGCGATGGATCAGACTCATCCCATTTCTCCCGTGCGAATTGTTCGACGCCACCAGTTTTTTAGTGCCCTAGAAAAAGTGACCGTCAACATATGATAAGACGATACGAGGAATATACTGACCCCGCTAGGGAGCCACCCACCCACGCCATCGTAGCAGGTGTGAAAGCTGGTGCCTTCCCTGCGTTCACATTGGCACGTGCGCTCGACGAGGGTACCGGTGCAGGATTATTGAGGATGGCAAAGTGTGGTACTAGGGACGCAACGAGGCATATCGATCATATGTAGGTCTAGACCGTGTGGATGATATATTTAGCAGCGCAGTAGCGCGCCAGCAGTTCCGTTGTGTAAACGGGGGATGAACCCTGGAAGCATGGCTGTTCCCCCTGTGATTAGAATAGAGGACGCCATAGTTTTACGAAGATCAACTGGGACCTTCAAGCACGGTCAATGGTATAATCATAGAATGGGGAAATTAGATAGAAAAACCTTGAGTAAAGCATCCAAGATTACTTCTGCGACACTACTTTCGTCGACGTCACCTCCTTCAAACAGCACCTCGGCAGCGCGTTCACGGACCCAGCCTGGGATGATCAGTGTTCCACGCCCGGTTACCCGCTTGCTGAGATACAGGGGGGACGACACGCATGTGAAGATCTGTGGCAGTGGAGTGACGTATGTACATATTCGCAAGGACCTGTAGATGGTTTTCATTTCTTGCTTCTCCACCGGTTGTAGGGTGTGTCGGGTGGGATATGATTGAAAACTCGGACTCTGCAGCGCTCTCTTGGCCGAGTGAACCCGTGAAAACTCTGACTCAGACATGGCGGGGTCGCTTGAGGGTGGAGGCTCATGATCTGAAGGATCATCACCTGCTGGGGAGGATGCGCGGACATCGCTGAGAGAAGATTCTAAAGCATCTGATACGAAACAACAGCGTGTCTTGATGTCCTCGATGACAGCATCTGTTAGTATCTCTTGTGGCACACGGGTAGTGCGATTGGCTGCGGGTACGTTGACAGCCGCAACTGAGTGTAGCTGGTGGAGGGAGATAAGAGCCAAATAAGAGAGGAGTGCACGGATGTGTGAAAAAGCGAGAGCCTGCGAGCGGTGTTGTTCGCAGTTGGGGAAAGAGAGGACGTGCTGCGAATATCTAAGAGGGTGTGTTAACAGAAAGATAAAATAGGTCCATCCATCTTACAGGTAATGCAGTGGATTCTAGATGGCCACAGTCCAGGACGAGACCTGTTATTCGGCCAACAGATAACAAGATAACAGATGACTTGATGCGAATGATATTGAGGGGACCTGTCACCTTATGTCTACAAGTTATCATCCCGTGAAAGCTGAGCACATACACTACCTGCAGGTTACTGAAGAGGATGTGAGCTAACATATCCTTGATGTACAACGGCATTAACGGGTGCTCGACTAATATTACCTTTCTGGCCTTGGGTTCTGCAAGAAGTGACCTTCACGATCTATTGGATGCAAGTGCCTGCGATAGTTCATGTCCACTTACTCGTGAAAAACAGAACGCATACATCTCTCCAAGTTGATTGCTAACATGTTGTCCTGCTCTGCTTTCTCCTGCTGGATCTGTGGCTCGACTCCAGCTCCATAACGAGCCATAATTTTTAGCGTCGGCGTAGAACACGTCTCTTGGCTTGCCTTCTCCACTGAATCCGACTTTCCAGACGCGTGAACCTGGATCGATTACAACACGATCCTCTGTGCCATAGAGAGAGTGACGTCTGGTTGTCGTGTAATGAGGAGATGCTTGAAGAGCATGGGATCCTGCCAGTCGAGCTGTCGTTGGCGTCGCAGGGGTGAAGCCCGTCTTTGTTCTCGGTTGTACCTGGGACTGTTGACATTCATATTCAGCCCACTAGTATACGGTGGCGAGCTGCATAGACTTCGAAGGGACAAGCGCTTACTTTTCGTTCACGTGATAAATCGCGTCGCGTCTATAATATATTCTCAACTTTTAACTTACAACATGTGAGCTCACAACGAACACATGCAAAGTAGCCTCTCTTTCGACATTGCGAGACAGCATTGACTGAGTTGATCAACAGCATCGTCAGGTGAAATACTATCGGGAGGCTTTCAAAAAGCCAATATACGGCCGAGCATCTGAGAAACTCTGGGAACAGACATTCTTACGGAGAGTGGTGTAGGGCTAACAAAAACGATCAAGGATATCCCGTTGACTGTTTTCAGCATCTTTTTCTTTTCTTGAACGTTCTTTCGGGAACATGATATCAAGTCTCACATCCTTGGTCGCAACAAGTCGAGTCACAGTCCCACGTTAAATGTTGCCTCTGGGTATTCGCGCTGTTCTCTGGGGCCCATGGGATTAGAATTTTGGTCATCCCAGTCAGCCTTTAGTCTACCTTTTGAGATCATACACAGTAATACCACCTGCCTCGCACCTTACGTCTTGCAGCACAAACTAACACTGCTACCTCCTAAGCCTCGTCCGCTTCCTAACAGGGGTATCCGAAGTCAGTACTTCTGGACGAAGCTGACGCCACGCGTTTCTTGGCATCCACGACCCACTCGCTCTTACTAAGCAGCAACACATCAGGTGAAGAGTTTGGGAACAACGTTTTCTCTTCCGCATCCTCCTCTTCGTCCATTGCATCACACAGGCTGTCAGAGGAGGAGTCGAGTGAAGGGACAGACGCAAGAGGAAGCTCGTTATCATCTGTGTCGAGCGGCGTAAGACTTGAACTACGAGCGGTGGGAGGACTCAAAGATCGCCCAGCAAGATGTGGACTCGAACTCCTGGCATTAGGTATAGGACTCGAGCTCCGAGCTGACGCATTTGACTTGGCGCGGGGAGGCGGTTTCTTCACAGGCGTAGCGGTTACGAGGGTAATCGCTGGCGCTGCGCGGGATTGGGAGGATTGGCATTGTGAATTGGTGCGCCCAATGATGCGCTTAGCTGTTGCAGCAGGCATCTTCGTATCCGCCTGTGACACCGCAGTTGTCGACCGATCTTTCCCTTTCCATGCACGAGACATGCTGATCTGCCGGGTTAGCGCACGCTGAAGTGTCTTGTCCTGCGTCGCGCCTACGCTTGCTGCGCGCTCCTTTTCTTTTTCCTGGGCGAGGGACACGGACAGCGAGCGAGTGCGAACAGGGGCCTTTGCCGTTCCACCACTTTGTGAGCCAGCTGCGGTAGTCGATGATGAATGATGAGAACGAGACCCAGGGACAGACTTCTCTGTAGATGGTCCGGGAGAAGGGGGTTCGTCGGAGAAGGGAGAGCTTGGGAAGAGCTTGGAACGGAGTAGGGTACATTGCTCCGGAAGTTTTGATTTGAACCTGTAATTATTAGTATTTGATTGATATCATACATGAAAACATCACCTACAGAGGTTCAACTACATCCTCGCAAAACTTTTGCATCCAGTCACGTTCATTCTTGTTGCGAGTCGTAATTTCAGTGTGAGATGTAGTCATGAGTGATACGAGTTGCCACGTTGAGAGTTTGTCCATGAAGGACTCGAGACGCTCGATAGAAGACGGGATGATCAAGTTTGGTTTTTCTTTCTTCTTCTTCTGCAAACGGCTGTGTTTGGCGGGTGAGATGAAATAAGTACTATCAGTGAGTGGCACTTCGACAGGCGGTAATGGGGTGCATGGTCCAGGAAGAGAGAGCTTGAGGAAGTACAGCAGAATTTGGATCTGAACTCTACAAAGTCGTTATGATGCGCCTAGAAGCAAAATAATAAGCACTTACTCACGCTGCTCCATGCGCTCGAGCCAGCCAGACCTCCACTTGTCTTCTAGCATCGCATTGTCATCTCGGTTGAGGTGTTCGCTACGCTCTGCGCTGGCATCGACTTTCTCGTACCCCAAAGCATACCACATTATACTCTCCTCTGCTTCGCCTGCACCGCCGCCATCGGCGAGAATCTGAGGGAGCTCGTTATGGTACTTGTTCACGGCTGCGCGAAGGGAAAGGAGGAGAGGCTCGATAAAGGCGTGAAGAGGATGTGGCTGGTCCTCCGCGAGATCTAGAGGTCCTTGGATGCGAAGAAGAGAGGGAATAAATACAGAGAGCGGCATAATTGACTATATTGTTATTAGCAAATATATATAACAGTTAGAGCAGGACTTACATGAGGAAGCCAGAGGTAGTGAAGGTAAGTGCGCTGGACGAAGAGGGCTGGGTCATCTGGATCGTGATCTTGCAGCGGGTAGTCTCTGCTCAAACTCTTTTCTTGAGCTGCAGTCCATTTGAGCGATGCTGGCGTATGCAAAGCAAAAGCTTGTCGAAGTGACATTGGTGATCTAAGTCAATGAAATGCGGCGCACGTGACCGCGTTTAGACTTAGGGACTGCTGCGGCAACTGCCGTGACCATTGCTCCCAAACGGTGAGTGCACACCAACTACACTTACTGCTAGTCACTAGTACTGGAACCTTCCAATGCTAGTGCTTATCCTTCAAACAAGCCATGCATATGAGTCGAGCGTGCGCTGATTGCTACATTTATATCCACGCTCACAAAGTCACGGTCAGGCGGTATCGTCAAACTGATATATGCACATCTATTGCAGTCGCGAACACCCTCTTTAAATTTCCGTATATGGGGATATGGGGATGCCGCGATATTAATATCGGTGTGCCCGCGACGATCGCGACAAGGTACTGCTACACTATACCTGCTTGGTGGAAATTTGACAATGTCAAAACTCAGGTTGTACATGCCATGGTCCTTCAGTGGCCATTTTCCGCGTCATATTGCAGACTCGCGTTGTAATACTTTAGCGGTGAATTTTTGTATCATCTCAGAATCCAGAAAGTGGAAGTCTGAAATCTGGAGCACTTTGGAGCTGGAACGGACTGCAAATTAGTCTTCAGTGCTGCAGTCCAAGACACCAAGAACCGAGTGAGTTTATATTAATCATGTGAAGTCCTTCAAGGCGTTGATGCGGAGTCCAGAGCATGTAGCCAGTAAAAAGTAGATTCCTTCCGCAGGCTATTGGAACCGGTACTGAGACATACACACGCTGTCTCCCTCAGAATAGGGTGTGGGATTATACTGCCTTGAGATGACGCCCGCCAGTAAAATACAAATAGTGAGTGTGGCGTATTCACTGTGACATGCAATAATGCGCTTACTAGTACTTTTCTGCGTTTTCCTTTACCTCGTTGGAGCCACCCAAGCTGCACCTACAACAATGCAACAAATACAACTAGCGACAGTTCTGAAGCCCCATCATTCACGACCAGAACCATATGGTCCATCATCGCCAGCTCCGTTCTCACTCTGTTTGCATGCATCTACAGTGCTATTCACCCCAACATTCCGAGTCCCAGGGACAGCCCCCTTCGTATCCTACGGCGACGACTTGGGATCATGATAATGGCACTAATCGCTCCTGAACTGATCGTCACCTGGGCTACGCGCCAGTGGATCGGCGCCCGTCAGGTTACAAGACAGTTCAAGAAATCAGGATATCCTAGTGTTCGTCTGGAGTCTGAAGGTGAGTCTTGCTTTCGGAAACTCTGCGACTCACGATTCATTATACACGTTCTCAGATCATGGGTCTACCAAAGCAACTGCAGAGCAACATGTTGAAGGTGAGCTCGACATTCTATCTTGCCGCACCCCGAATACATTTCCTCATGACTCGCCTGCTTCTCAAGATAATGATGGCACCCGACTTCTCATAGCGCACCCCAAAGGTGATTCATCATCCGTATTCGTGTTTCTTCGGCAGTTCATTGTAGTACTCCAGTGCCCGCTTCAAGATATGAAGGAACTTGGCATGTTCTTGCGAAGCCATTCAACAAGTTGTTTGACGCCTATGTTTCGGAGCAATCTGAAGGTAAGCCTGATCGTTTCTCAAACATACCGGATATTTGGCTTATGTACATCCTTAGATTATACATGGACTCAAGAACATAGCTTCTTTGTGCTGATGGGTGGTTTTATGCTTTATGTGGATGGGAAACCCTACCACACACTACAGCCTGACGAGGTCCTCAAGCTGATACGTGCCGAGTGTATCGACGCCCCTACCCTAACAGCAAACCAGATCCGCGACAAGAGCAAAGGGAATGTGATATCGAAAGGATTAATCATGCTTCAGGTGGCTTGGTTTGTTATGCAGCTCATCACCCGCGCCATTTATCACCTCGAAACCACCCAGCTCGAAGTGGGGACACTCGCTTTTGCGGTCCTCAATTTTCTCACCTATGCCGTGTGGTGGAACAAGCCTCTCGATGTGCGATGTCCGCATCCAGTCTACTGGAAGTCGACAGAATTAAGGCCAGAGGATCACATTTATGAGTATGTATGCGCCTCGACAATTATACCGCTGCTGATTATCTCTGCCTTAGTGTCCCTGAAATAGACGCTCCCGCTGAGTATTGGATCTTTTCTCCAGTCCTCGGCCCAATTGAGGAAGTGATAGGCTTGTCTTACATTCCCACATCTCGAAAGTTCCGAGTTCCAACATTTGATGGCAGCATTGATCTTGAAGATTCGAACAGGATGGTTCTTCAGCTTGCTGCATTGCTAATGGCAACCATATTTGGCGGCATTCATTGTGCGGCTTGGTTTTTTTCCTTCCCCACATACCAAGAACAGATGCTATGGCGCATAAGTGCCGTCGGTATAACTTTCACACCCTGGGTTTGTTTTCTTCCGAAATTCATACCCGATTCATTACTGGGGGTCGTGGGGTTTGTATTTGGCCTGATGTGTATGGTATCTGTCATATTGTACATCGCAGTTCGTGCCGTCCTCTTGGTACTTATGTTCACCACTTTACGCAATCTTCCTTCTGATGCATACAAGGCGGTGTTGTGGACTAATCTAGTGCCGCACTTATAATTCTTGATCACGGTATTTGTGATACACTTCATACTTTTGTAATGATATTCAGATGGCAGCAATATTGTTGCACTTGTGGTGCTATGTAGGTACATGACGCGATCACATGACCTGCAGGTCTGCGAACCGAGTATAGCGCGCGGACGCACTGATTCCCGACTCCACCAACCACTTCAACCTTTCCATTAAGTCGATCACGTTTTGTAAACCATTTATTAAAATTTCAATCCGTTCACCATGGCTTGCCAACTTTGACCCCACACCTGCAAACTTCATGAAATAACATTCCTCCATCATGTCAACCAGCCATCAGTATTTTTGACGATCACATTTAACCAGAAGTTGCACTGACGCGAATTCACCGGGAACAGACTTCGCCAAGAGCGATACACGTAGTTCAAGGAAGTGGGGGAAAATCGCGGCGACGAAGCTGGATCTGGTGCAACGGGCAACAGAAATGCCTGAAGCGCCTGAGACAGACTGAGAGAAAGAATAGGCCAAAATAGTATCCAGGTGAGATCCTCACTCGAATAGAGCCAAGGGGGGTACCGTTCGAACGAGCGCGAACAAGAAACACCTTGGCATGAACCGGGGGGGAGTCTAGTGATAAGTACTGTGCGAAAGCTGATAAAGTACTTCTATTTTGTTTGATGGTGCCGCCATTGTAGTGCAGCGCAACTATTCATTCATACCGACGAATTCTCAAAGGCACCCCAATACCATCCTCTCCAACAACCCGCGGACGTGGTAAAATCCCCCTCACAATTTCGACTGGAGTATCAGGTCCATCCCGCATCTCAAACACGAAGTTCTTCACCAGAACCGATAAAACCGTCTGTATAGCACTGTGAATAACGTCGAAACTGGCTGGTTCAAACCACTCACCTTGAATTCCGTGAGCGCAAAATCTTTGCCAAGACACGTCCTTGGGCCGTCGACGAATGTCAGCAGATGCCTATGACCTTGGACTTCCTTAGCCTTCTCACTGATGCCGTCTTCAGTCAGCCAACGATCAGGTTTGAATTCCTTTGCATCAGGTCCCCAGATGGCTGAAGAGCGATTGATCGCCGCGCTTGATACTGTGATCGATGTCCCTTTCGCTATAGATATACTGTCCGTCATTTCCCCAGACTTCGTGCGCACAGGTTCGCTCAAGGGAATAACATCATCTGCTGCTGCCTATAGACCTATTGTCAGAGTGTTTATTCGCACGTAGACAAGCATACTCACAAGACGATTGAACTCGTTCACCGGAGGATGGAGTCGTAAAACTTCATGGACAACCGCATCCAAGTATAGGAGATTAGCCTTTAATTGATCATATGTCGGATCAGCGCCAAACGCAAGCAGTTCCTCTCTGAGGCTGGTTTGGACATCGGGGTGTCGCGATAGCTCGATCAGCGCCCACTGATCACCACATTAGTAGTATGCACAGACGTTATCGCACGGTAGGCTTACCGTAAGACTGACTGTCGATGAAAAGTCGGCCAACATGACAGCAACGGACAAGAAATTGACTCACTAGAGGTCGTCTCATAACCAGCAAGAAGTAAGACCTTCATCTGCAGAATGTCAGCTCGCAAATTATGGTTGTGATATATTGTCTCCACGGACCTGAGCTACCACTTCCTCCTTCGACATATGAAGCTCGGCATCCTGGCCTTCGGATTTAACTGATCGTCGCGTTAATCAAGAGACTACGATGAATTTCTCGGAGAGCGTACCCAACAATCCAATGATGGACTTCTCCTCGTCTCCCCCGCTCATATTCATATCCTTCTCCCGGCGGCTGCGAGTCAATAAGTCGTTGGATATTTCTCCCATGGTGACGCCAAAATTCTTGAACATATTCATCCGCTTGGTGGGGATTTTGGTAATGATAGGAAACGCTGACGCAAACAGAATAAAAACTCTGTTCACTGCTGAAGACTGTTGGTTGGCTCTAAAAGTCCTATCAAACATTTCAGTCACGCTGGTGCGCTTTCCATCGAGCGAGCCAAAATCATGGGAGAAACCAGCAACGCCAACCGTATCCAAACTGATATTGTGTCAGTTCGAGGCATCAATGGCAAAATATTTTGCGTACGATACATGATTCATCCTTTGGGTCATTTCGATTAGGAAAGCCCCTTGCAAAGCCAGGGGAGCTACTCACCAGTTCTGCACCTCGATGACAGCGTCGTCATCTTTGCTCGATTCTATAGCAGTATCCCATGCACCTTTGACCTGTAAAGTATCAAGATCACAGATCCTACATTCTCTACATCGCAAATCCTTACCTTGTAAGCTGAGTCATAAAAGACTGATGTGAGTTTCCGAATCGCTGCATTACTGAAAGCTGGGGTGAGAGCCTTCCGCTGCCTAATTCGCAGGTAGTAGATAAGTCGCTTGCCCAAGGACAAGAGCTGAACAGTACCTCCTGTGGTCTTCACCCTGAGACCATAACAACCCTCGGCCCATCTGACAAGAGATATCAGACAAACAAGGTAAGATTATGACGTTAACATACTGATGTCTCCAGGAGCGCCAACGAAAGGGGCGTCTGCACATATGTCCATGTCTCTCGAGCGTAGAAATGTGCTATAGCTCTTGGGTCACACAGCACGATTCTAGTCTGTCCGAGGACGCTTGGAATCATATACGCTACTCCATATTCTGTCGCCCAACGTTCATACATTCGACCTCTATCTTGAGATAAGGCGAGGTCATACGAAACGCCATATATGATGCTGGTACGAGGCGGACCCCGCAGTTGAGTCGTCTTCAATCGCCAGCGAAGCGCCCTCAGGACTTTGACGAAAGCCCATAATGCAACAAATGAACAAGCGACATTGAATGCGCCAACCGAACGTACGTCTGCCCAGAGATCCAATGGAGAGGGTACAGAGATGATCTTCATTGTTGTGTTTGATTCGAGCATGTATTGGAGCTTATATCCGTTTCTGTGACAGCGGGATGACTACGAAGTTCAACGGCTTTGTGCAGGCACAGAACTGTCGACTGCGGGAGTGACCCGGTGCTGTCAGCAAGAATTATTCATAGAAGCCGATACCTGTCACGGTATGTGAACTGAAATTGTTGAACACTACTTGGACCTCAGTGGACTAGTCAGTCTGCAAGAATGAAGAGGATACCGGTGCGTATATTGAGTAGGCCACAGCCCATTCGAGCTCGAATGTGATGTCTGGCTGAATGTTTCAAGTACGCAGCTCTGACGCAGCCTTGTCACTGCGGAGATAAGTACCGTTAAGTTCGTACCGCAGTAGTAATTCACCCTCTGGCACTGCGGCCCGTCTGGCACAGGTAAGGGAACTAATATTCTGGGGACATCTCCACCAGGCGTGCGTTGAACATCAACTTCGGTGATAGCGTTCATGATGGGCAAAGAATCCCAAGTTCTCACGTTTGTCACGATGGCTTGGAATCCGAAATTTGACTAAACCGTTAACCATGCAGCACCGCAGCGTTCAACCTTTCAATATTTCAAGCCCTTTCATTACGATTTAGTTGTCGCAGGCTGACTCTACTAGAGCTGTAGTTCTTACTACTCAACTTCTCACTCAACGTCTTTTCTTGAACTTTCCTCCAGCAACATGCTGTCCAGTCTCACATCCTTCAGACAGCGAGTTCTCATCACAACAGTCCCAGATAAATCCCTGCGGGAATTGCGCTCTGTTTTCCTCTGTGTCCATGGGACCATGACAATCTTCGTCGTGGTCTGGGAAATACTGCTCATCGACATCTAGGTCACCTTTTGAGATAAAAAATTTCATCAGAGATCATCCGCCATTATGAGCAATGGAAAGACCAATACCAACCTGGATGATAGCAACACTCCTCGTCATCACGTTCACCACTTACATCGTATTCCTCCTTGCAATTGGCACAAACGTTCCATCTCGGAACAGCCTTTCTCTTCCTGTCGCTGACCACCATGGCTTCCTTCACCAGTGCGCTTCTAAACGCTGGTATATTGTCGGCCAGCCTGATTACTATCTTCCGAAGGCGTGCTTCATTCATGCTGTCGACTGCATTCTCGAGTTCTTCGCGGGACACTGTGCCCCCTTCATCGTCTGAGATGGATAGGTTGGTTAAATCTATGACTTGCATGAACGTCGAGGCGAAATAGTGCGGTTCTAATTGCTGAGTACTTAACTTACGTATATCGGTCGCGGTTATCCTACTTACCCCGTCACAGATAGATGTCAGGTCACGCTTTTGTTACTGTAGTCTCTTCATCATTCTATGGAATGGAATTAATAGCGGAATGAAGGTGAACCGGCTCTAAACGTTCCAGTTGCTGTCCACCCATGTGCTGGTTCATACGTGGATGCGGTTGTTAACCGAGTAACATGCACAGACTTGCTCATCAACGTGGTTCCCCGGGTAGCTTGCTATCTTGGAGCCCGCGCTTCTGGTGGCAAGCGCCCAGATCATTAAACGGTAGGGATTTCATATAGCGTCTAGTACGTTCTGACCTTTATCAGCAGTGTCAAATTAATCAATACAGAACGTAGCCTGCACCCTGGAGCTTCAACGTCACGTAGCCGCCCATTTTACAAGTTGCGCCATTTATACATCGTGATAGTGACTCGCAAGCATGTTGATGGTATCTTGGTTATCTCAGATGTCGCCAAGGCTCGTGTATGGTTTTTAAAACCTTGCCAAAAAGCTGTACCAAGTTTTCAATATAAAAATGCACGAGTTAATTGTGGCAACTAAGGAGTACATCCACTTCCACGAATTGAAGACGCGTGCCTCGCAATGAGCTCCACTGAGAATGTACTCGAGCTTGGATGGGTACTATGGGGTCTTAACGTGAGTAGCAGCAATACCTGACTTGTGTCCAGCTACTCATAATCTCCCAAGTACGCCAATGGTCTGCGTCCTCTTTCAAGTTGTGCTGACTATAAAATATACTGACGATCGTATCGCAGTGGCTGTAACTACGTCCTGGGTAAGGTTGCATGAATCTCATAATTAAACGACTAATCTATATCATCACAGACATATGACTCTTTCCTCACCTTGGCCGATGAGGTGCTTTTAGCTATACTTGTTCAAACACTACACAGGCTTAATGTTAACCACACCAGGTGGCATTTTTGACGCAGTCACAGTGGAGATTACCGAAGCTGCTTTATATTGTCTGCCGATATCTTACCTGCGGTTACTTGACATTGGAAATGCTCGGTAAGCATTCTAGATAATAATGATATTAGTTATTCGGATTCAGGGACACTCACAGTGGCATTCCAACCCATGATGTCAATTCACGTGAGTCCTGAAACGACGGTAAGACTGTACCTCGACTGAAGTGTTGTGATAGACGTGTCAAGTGATATACTCCATAAACACATGTACGTTCCCTCGTTCATTGAAGCAAAATCATTCACAGTAGACATTTATCACAGATTTGGGAAGTTTCATTGTAGTGTGTGCCGAAGGTTTGCTGTTCTGACATACCACATGGGCAGACTCATTGATTACAACTTGCAAGGTGTATTCTTGCTCGTGTTTGTGCAATATGGGGATTTGGGAGGAAGATGGTGGTTCTGTTCTCAATGAGCGGGCTGGTCAGTAGCAGCCTCCAAGTTTACTAGAATCCGTGCATATCAGGTGGATTTAGATGTACGTTATTGCTGCTGCCGTGGTGCTCTCGATCATCCGATCCCCCCCTACAAGTATGTTCTCTATACATTCAGAAAGGACTTCTTGGACTAAAACACTGTTACAGCTACTAAGTCACCCGTCCCTGTCACGAGTTGTCTTGAAACTGGCAGTGACAGAACTATCATAATCCTCTACGTGATTCTAGTTGCGGCGGAGATCCGTGAGTACAATCGTCATTTTTTTTCTATGGTAATTGACGGTCCACCAGAAATATGGGCGTTCGCACTGTACAAGTTCGCTGCGAGCTACTCGCGTAGGGGTGGTCGTAATCACCTGTTGGAACAGCTGATCCACCACAATATGATTTACCTAACTTGCGGACTTGGTGAGTCGCCTTCAGATTGTCCGGTCGTAGAGAAGTGCGCAGGGAATTTTTCTAATTTATGGCCCAGTCTTCTCCTTCAGTGTTATATTGACAACAGCCCGTCTCAACGTCAGTGCACGAAATTTGGATAAAACCACGTGTATTGACCACAAGTAAACCTGACAGGGTTTTTACGGCTTCATGATTGTGAGGTTCTTACGCAACTGGCAAGTCACTGTTCACGCCTTTCTTGTGACAAAGATGTATCGTGGACTCTGGTAGAGCAGATCAGCGACGTGCTTTGCTAGAACCTGTTTCCTTCTCGCTTGCAACCTTTCATGCTGCACCTGGAGTGTCAAGTCAGGAGTAAGTTCTGGCTTTCACCCCTTTTTTCTCTCCATGTTGTTGAGCAAACGAAGTTGTATACCTTTTATTCGTCACCGGCTACGTATCGA
>NW_024539048.1:0-13539 GCF_016647635.1 Suillus subaureus | reverse complement strand
TGTAGGGGGTCAAATAACGTGTCAATCCGGTTCAGCTAGCAAACGTTTCTCCGCAACGACTCGGTCATGTATGCTGCATGCACCCGGCGGCCCATTCCGGCACTCGCCACTGCCACAGACAGCTGCCTGAGCTGTCATCGATCATCTTGGGATTCTATTTGACGATAATGTCGCATGGCCCAACGGACAACTGCACTTACTACAGTTACGGCTCCCCAAGCTGTGAGAAATCACACTTCGGTCAGTAAACTCGGACTTGTGTTGATATACCTCACCGTAATGGAGTGTCCTCACAGATATGACCTCACAGCTACTATAATGGTGTCAGCATCAATATATCCTGATTAGATAAATTACAGCTGGTAGCTTTCCCGTTCGAGTGGTGATTAGGGTTTCGCCAGCGCCGGTCATGTACAGTAGATGATGACGCTAGTTGGAACCTAACTCCATCAGCTAGCCAACACCCTCGAACATCATCATTTCGACAAATACAAATACGTCTATCCAGTCACAAGTCGATTGTCCCCATAAACTTACCCAACTTGGCGCATTCACCAACAGGCTGGGTCTTGCGTCAACACGTGGATCACTCGATTACTTAATTGTTATCTTCGCCTCTCAATGGGCGGCGGTCCGTTCTCTACTGGATGGTTATCACCGCTCATTTAATGAACAGCGGAATCTGTTGTCCATGTCATCACACTGTGACACTCAACAACTCGGACCAGCTTATTAACCTGGGCATCAAAAGTCATCCGCGTTTGCTGCGCCCGTGACGTTATTGCCGCCGTTAGATGAAAGCGATAACCGCTATCGCAGAATGAAGAACTGCGGTGGTACTCGAGTCGCTTGGGGGTCAGATATGATGCTGTGCATTTGTGGCGGATGGTGTTTATCACCCAGTGTCGTTCATCCTGATCATCGTGATCGTCTGGCAGCGTGTAAGGCACACTTGAAGGAACTTTCTCAGGCGCTGGGGAACGAAAGTTGGGAGTAGGACGCATGGTGTTCAGATGCCGTGCGGATATATCATCGTGAACTGTTCTTCAGGGTCGGTTTGTTAAGGAAATCGCGAGCTAGCTGAGATCTCCACCTAACTCCCCTTCTGCTAATTGTACGCACCGTTTGACGGGACTCGGATAGTATTCGTTTGCAGCCCACAGAGGCCGAGCTCGTTAGTCTTAGCCACCTTGGAGCAACCGTTACTGATCGGCTGTGAGGTCATGTAACCCTAACCCTGAAGTAAGGTTTGAGCTCATCGGATACAACCTTCCCGCAGCCGAATATCCTGTACTTGGTGTGCGCAATTTGGCAACCTGAACCCGAAACACCTCTATGGACCACCGGCGTCCTCTCACACTATTTGTCTTCAAGACGCCATGGAAAGCGCTCACCACGCTCTGCAGAGCACCAAAGTCAAGCTCCGCAACCACCTCAACACCATCGAGCTCGCGGCGAATGAGTTCCATGTAGATACCAAATACGTGGATCTGGTTATCAGGGTAAGTGTTTATCTTGTTGAGGCGTGCTGGGTGCAAATGAAGGGTTCTGAAGTTTATTGGGGCGTCGGATCTTGCAAGGGTGCATGTTATTGGCACGATGAACCCGTGTTTCCGTGCTACACTTGACGACAAGGTTTCGTACACGTGAGTGTTTTGTTGTCTGCATATTGACACTGGCCTACTTTCTCGCAGGTCATCTGTCAAGCCGAATACCCTCTCCCCTGTTTGGGATGAGACTTGGAACGTAAAGACTGTTCCTTCCACAGCTACCTTGTCGGTGGTAGTACGAGAGGTAGAGACTGGAGCGCTCGTAGATAGTGATGTCGGTGTGTTTCAGACCACTGTAACTCCAGGCACGAAAGAGGTTGAAATAGTCGGCAAGCGCCTTGGTCGAAATAAAGGGTCATTTTGGTTGAACGTATGTCTGCCCCACATTTGATCGCCACAGATTGTGCTTATCAACGTTTGGTTCTAAGATTGAATCCTCTCCTTCGGTTCATAATTCAAGATCACTACCATACTTGTTTGATGGCCCGATTCACTATTCTCGACACGACTCACCAACAATGGGCGTTCTTACCAATCTCAGGGACACGCGGCTGTATTCGACATGGAAGATCTATATTAAAGGCATTCCACAGTTCTTTGGGGATACGGTGCAACGATGGAACCACGATTACAAGGCCGCACAGGCAATTTTCAAAGGACCTACATCAATTGCAGTGCGTTCCGGCATCATGGCTGGCCACCACATGTTATACGCCCGGACCGTTTTGAATGGTTTTGGGGTTATCACAAGTGCCGATGATGTGTTCAAACTGCTGCGAGGCGACTCACGTCGATCATCGGGTGACGGCAATAGCGCATTTGAATATCGCATCAAACCCGCAGTATACACGTATGTTATCACCGAGGAAGACGAGACCTTCCGTTTCTCAGAGACAGGGGCGACGTTCTTCGTAGACTTTGCATCGAAGCATGCACTGCATAGCAACTGCGCAGAAAGCGTAGTATACAGTGGGGAGTTTCACCCTCGCCCAGAAGGTGGCTGGGAGAAGTTCTCCGATTGTACGGACGATAGTGGTGTGAGATGGGAGTTGGTGATTGATAACAATTCTGGGACGTATACACCTAATCCCGATCTGCTGGCTAAAGTGGCGCAACTTCTGGAACTCAATTTTACGGGGATCAATGTAGTTGCGCTAACACTGGACGATCCAGAATTGAAGAAGAGTATAGATGCGTGCAGGGAGTATGCGTTGACGAAAAGGGGGGTGAAACCTACGGAGTTAGAGCCTCATGCCACTGAGGGCGAAGAGACATTATCGGATCGGGTCTCAGCACTTAAGAAGACCTAATTATTGAGGATGATGTGGTTGTCAGGTGTTAGAGAGCAGGTGATGTAAAGATAAATGTGTTAGATAATGATTTATGGTGCTCTATTTAGTAGTGGTTGAACGTCGTGGATCTCCTGCAGGCCCATCAAGGAAATCACCGAACACGAGTTTCTCAGCCACAAACCTTTGGTTGGGCACGAGGAGACGGTGTCAAGCACTGCAACGCTCTTTGATTCGATATCGTCTAAAGTAAATTCTTCTGTTTCTTCTGTCTTTTGTGATGTCTTGCAACTTTTGATGTACCAGTTGTAAGTTTTCGGTTCTTGTTTTTTGTCTGCTTGTTTTTTTTGTTGATCAAACTTGGCGCTTGTTGCAGGGCTTGAATATCGGTGGACATAATGGATACCAGGGATAATTTGACTAGGGCTGCCCTAGTTCAATACATATCCTCTCTGAATGATTCCTCCTTGCTCAAACCAGAGCCGCAGCTCGTGTTTACCCCCGCTCCACCCTGCTCGCAACCTTGGCAGCCAATTCCTAGCTGCAGCAGTAGCCCTTTCTTCTCCTTTTTTTCGGAGGAGGACTTTCCCCCTCTCAACTCTAAACACACACAAGGCGTACCTGGTCCTTCCAATCTTCTGAAGCAGTCTGGTCCGGTGAGCTTATACCCGACTCCGCCGTCCAGCGCTTCTCCATCAAAGTGCACCATCCCACTACCAGAAGAAAGAGGCGAATTTACTCCCATCTTCACTACCCATTCACCAGGCGTCTTGGACTCGCCTATCGTTATGCGCCGCGAGGACCTTGCTTGTCATAGACCTCTAACGCCACCGCCGACGCAATTGCTCTATAACCTAGAGTTGCCGGGCTATGAAGATGATGACGATGATTCGATGTTTGAGGAGAGTGGGCACACAACTCCTCATCAGGGTGATTTTGAAGAGGATTTTTACGATGGGATATCTGCCATGTCGGATAGTTCCGCAGAATCGGATTCGCCGCTCTCGCCTCTATCACCACCCTGGAAGCCACCCGAGCACGGTCTGGCTAAGTCCCATTGGAATGATCCGCCCTCCCCTAATTTTTCCTGGTCTCCCGGTTTAGGGAGCGAAGACATTGACGATATGTCTATGCCAGTATCCAACGAAATAACGTCCTTCTCACCTGATCAGGTGCCCTATCTTCTTGGCGTTGACCCGCCTCGTCCCAAACTCGTGCCGCTTCACATACCCTGGTCATCGCACCAACACATACCCATGCATCAACTAGATGAGCAACCCCCATCCTCCCCCCACCGTTTCCGCCCTCTCATTGGCAGACATGATCATCGATGATCCTCCAGAGCTCAGAGCCCCTCATCTCTCCCTTTCAGGTCTCCCCGAGCTAGAGCATGAAAAAGCGCTACCCCGTATACCACCATCATCTCCCAGCAGACGGTCTTGCTCCTCTCTTCCCGATGATACAGACAACCTACCATCTTCTCCATCGTCTCCTGGCCCATCTCTCCTATCGCTCCCAGGTGCTGACACAGACGACGACCTCCTCCCCGATGTATCCGCGTTTGTGCCCCTCACGCCATCCCAAGGCGTCCCGTTCGTCCCTAGCCAACCACTTCTGTTCATCCACGATCCGAGGGACGTGCCCCTCCCACGCTCACCCTCGCCCGAAGATTTTCATCTCTGCCTTTCTGTGCACGACATGGACAGCGACCCTGAGCTCGCACAGCTCTTCGAGTTGCGCAAGCGCTCACTTGCGGTAGTGCAGGGGTTGCCAGAGGGCCCGGAATGCACAGACGCATACACACGTAAGTCGAAGAAGAAGCGGGAGCGGGAGAGGAGTGCGGAGGTCGGAGCTCTGCTCAGGTTGAAGCTGGGCGACAAGGTCGGCATGGATGTAAACGAGGGGAAGAGTCCCGAACGCCGCAGGAAGGGCGTCATAGGGAACATATCCCAGCTTGTCGCACAGATGGTGTTCCGGCGGCACGAGGCTTCACGACCGTTGACGAAACGCAAACCGGTGCTGTCTGCGCAGGAATACGTGCATTCTCCACTTTCAGCATGTATTGCTGTTGATTCATAGTTATGAGGATTGGATTAGTGACTGTTTTTTTTAGGTGCGTGGGCTTGGGTTACGCGCATTTTGGGTGGGGTACTTATTTCGAGTGCGTGGATCGTGGTGTAGACTTCGGAGGTGCATTGTTTGGCACTGTACGTTCAAGTGTTATGTTGTTGGACTATGTCCTTGTATGCCTTTAGCTTGTAACCACCATTGACGGAACCGCTCTCACAAACCCCTTTGTTTACCATCTATTGGATTTATGCTTGCAGATATACGGATAGGCGCCCGTATGTTACGGGAAAAAATTGTAACTACGTCGATGACTACATAACACCAATTCGTTGTACATCATATATGCCAGATTCATGATATCTATGCACTTCCGTTATTACCGTCCTGATTCTTTACATGCATTCAAAAGGTGTTCGAACTTCGCAGCCTCGAGTGGGAAAATCTTGAGCAATTTCAAAAGTTCAGATCTGATTCTTGAGAGACTATCATTTGATCCCGTCGATTTGATGGTGGCGTTGGGAAGTCGATGTTACGCGAACTCGAGTCTTGGAATGCAGGTACCTAGTGGTTGTCACTGACATGTACCTGAGCAAGATGCTGCGGAAGCGGCCAGCGTACAACACGTGGGTGCGTACCCTACTACGTACTGTAGGTATGTAGCTGATGCTGACATCCGCGCCGCAGTACCCCGAACCCAACCCAAGCGAAACCATTACTCCAAAGCGCAGAAAAGTGTGCGCAATACGTATTGCGCAGCCGCCTGCGGTTCATATTCATATCATTGAGTAACCAGAATTTGATTAGCTTACTACTCGGACACAGAGCGATGATACCTGCGCAGCCTCGATGGTCGGCAACATTTACATGCATTGGAATAGGAAACGAGTAGGGGTCGTAGATCTGGACATGCCACAAGAACTTGCCATTCCGAACATGGACCCGTACAGGCGTGAGACCGTCAGCTTGAAAGATAGATCTAAAGTTCACTTGAAAAAAAACTTGCGCGAGTGGATATAAGCAGATTGGTAAAAATTGTTGGGCATTGGCTTTGCGTGTGCTATTGCAATCAAGAATCTATAAGATACAATAACACGAGGAAACAAATAGTACCGGCAACCGTAAACTGGGCCGAGATACGGAGTCGCAGAAAGAAACCGAAAATCCTGTCAGAAATCTGTAGGCAAGAAAAGTCAGTTTCGTTTAGAGGAAATGACAGATGATGCTTACGTTTATACTTGACAGAGGAACTTGCACCAGCTTCATAACGCGATTTTTTCCTGTCCGGCTCAGAAACTTCATCACTGAGGTGTGGACGTTTGTAGTTTGACGTGTGATGTCTGTAACCAGGTTTTAAGATATCAACGTTTATACTACACCCGAGCGCAGTGTAATCAGTAAAACCCACAATATCATTTGTCGAACTTGATCGATCCAAACGAGTACACTCAATATTTGGTTTATATTGTAGATTTGAAACCCCACTCACATGCTATGGATTCCGCCTCGATGGGATATTTCTCAGCAGCAGTCAGCATCGCATTGACTTGTTCACGACGCGCATTGAGGTTCTCGACCATTTCCTGACCATTGAATAAGCTAATAAGTGCGACCAAGGATTCCAGTCTCTTCAGGTAGGCGCGGATGCTGACCAAGGTAAGTTTTGAGTTTGCGGCCGTCATAACTGCGCTATGGTCAGCCCCCCGCCCTAACTGACCAATCTGCACCACTTACCTAGCCATTGCTCCTCAATTTCCTGACCCTGCTTCTCGATACTGTCGACCTGCCGTTTGATAACCTTCCGATGCCTGCTCCACGACAATACCAACAATGTGGTGATAAACGTCATGATGGATGGCACAATGAAAGTTCCGTCGGTGAATGCATCGTCACCAAACAATGCATCGGCCAGTTTGACGGAAATGACATGCTTTAACTGCGTAGCTTCCATCGTCGGAAACTAAGCACTACGGATTTATCATATTATAAGGTAAACAGATTAGCACATGACTCACATCGTCCGTGATCTTGCACTTCAACCTTGCCATAACGACATGCGGTTCGCAACCACTTTCTTCTAAGATGCGGTCGACCAGTTTGTTGATGTTCCATTTGGCCCATGATGTCTGAACCCAGGCATTCCACGCGGTACGACCTTCATGGTCTTTATCCTTCCCTTTCACAGCGTGTTCTGCAAGATCCGCAGCCGTCCTACACTTGTTCATGAAGGCTTCGACTGCCTGAGCCTCGTCCACTGTCCATTCAGCAACATGGCTTACACCCCTACCATGGCCGTACGCCCACGGGTCGCCAGGAACGTGTGTTAGAGACTGCCATACCGGATTGGACCATGGCAGCGCTGGGTCGGCGATCCAGAGTTGGATTAGAGCAAAAGAGAGTGGTGTGGTTGGCATTTTGGGTGGTGAGCTGGGTTATGAACCATCGGTAGGCTCTTTTATCACTCACCTTAAACCACAACCCACGAGGCTGCTATTCGGTACGCACGTCCGCCAGATCCTGCCATTTAGTTTAGCTTGCTGTACATTCTGCAGGTTCTGCTGAGTGCTCCTTCCAACTTGACCCGGGTGAAATTGAATACACTGCTGACTAAGCTAGATAAATGCTGGCAAACACCCGCTCTCTGACGGTCTGTCGGACTCTGTCCACGTCTGTTATAATCAACAACTCAGGAGTCAGCATCACCCTGACTGCGTGGCAGGGAGATACCTTCTAAAGTTATTGATCTCAGGATGTGCACGTCTGAAACAGCGATTGCCCCTCCCTGCAACTGGAGTACCGTGACTTACCCCCAACTTCAACTCCAGTTAGGGTAGAGCACGGGTACGGGTGTGGCGGGTACGGGTACGGTGTGGATTCTGGAGACCCGTACCTACACCGCGCTTACCCGTGGCGGTTTACGGTGTTGGACGGGTGTAGATCCCTCAGCTTATCCGAGGGTGCGAGGGTCAATTTTTTGTTGCTCATAAAGAACCTCCCGAGTCGGAGCTGTCACGCGGGTTCACCCGTGCTCAACCCTAACTCCAGTCTCGACTCCCCTGGCGCATTTTTACGCATGGATGGGTCGGAAGATTCTATTTTCACTGGTAAATCACTGAGATATTCGGACTTCCAGTGCCAACTTCACCTTCGCACTATCTCCACGGGCGAGGGACATCCTTTAGCTCATGAATTCCTTAAAGTCACGGACGGTGCAACCTTTCTATCAAAATATGGGCGAACCGCTGCCTTGGGGATCGCCTTGTTCTCTATGATATTTTGAACTATCTATTCAGAAGGTCAGACACACTGGACGTTGCACGTATGGAATTGGCATCAAGGAGGTCCAGCCGAATAGGTTTCTCGTCTCGTTTACCATTCAAAGAGCTGATTTGGGCATTTTAAAGGACGTTGTTCATGTTTGGCGAAGGCCATGCGATGTCTGATATGCGCTTTCTTACTATGGCGAAGCTTGCTAATTCTCACATCGCACGGACACGTAGAGTTATACGACGTCGAGGATCTGTCAATAGCACCTCAGCTTCAAGCAAGCTTTGCACTGTTCGTTATTGTTCAGCCTGCCTGCTTCCGATTTCCTTCGGGGTTTCATAGTGCCTTAAGTTGTGCACGTGTCGTATCAAAAGAGGAGCCTTGGATCTGGACAATGAACCCTGAAGATCGGTGATAGTCGTGGAGGGGGCCCCGCCGTTATCTTATGGTATCGCTCGCACTTTTTTAGGACCATTCCTCTGATATGGTTTGATGCGAGCTCAAAAAGTGGCCAAGTTGATCCATGGCCATGATGGGGTCCACAGAATTCTCGCTACATTCCTCGTTAGTACTGGGCGTTGCAGGATCTTGTGTCATATGGCCGTATCAGCCCCACGTTCTGGTTCAAGTTGTGCGTGATCGGCTTCAATCCCTCTACCGTTCAGCTGCGGCGGGATATGTGCCCCGGAGAATGCCATTCCGTTCAGCAGGGTTTTGGCAAATGTGTCAAAAATCAGCGTAACGTTTGAAAGCATGCTCTGATACACTGATCAACTGTAGGCAAGCCACCGGTCCGGCTGGAACCATCCATATACCAGAAGGAACATGGCTGATGACAATAACTTCGCTCGAACAAGAACATCTGTAACTGGTACAATTACCATCATTTAAAATCACTTCAAAGCTCAGAAAAGTGTGTACAATGCGTATTGCACAGCGCGCCTGCGGTTCATATTCACATCATTGAGTAACCAGAATATGATTCGTTTACTACTCAGACACGGAGCGATGATACCTGCGCAGCCTCGATGGTCGGTAACACTTACATACATTGAATAGCCCACGAGCAGGGATTGTAAATCCGGACACACCGCAAGAACTTGCCATTCCGAACATGGTCACGTACGGCGTAAGGCCGTCGGTAAAATTCGTTGGGCATTAACTTTGCGTGGGCAGTACTGCCCGGACATTTAATATTCAATATTCAACTTCGGTCAATCTTATATCAAACAAGTTTGTTGCTTCATGTCTTCCATGTGTCACTGCGATCAAGAGTCTATAAGATGCGACGATACAAGAAAACAAATAGTAACGGGCAACCGAGATACGGAGTTGCAGGAAGAAACCGAAAGTCCTGTCAGAAATCTGTAGGTAAGAAAAGTCAGTTTCGTTTGAAGGAAATGACAGATAATGCTTACTTTCATACTTGACAGAGGAACTTGCACCAGCTTCATAACGCGATTTTTTCCTGTCCGGCTCAGAAACTTCATCGCTGGGGTGTGGACGTTTGTAGGTTGACGTGTGATGTCTGTGACCAGGTTTTAAGATATCAACGTTTATAGTGCACCCGAGTGCAGTGTAATCCGTAAAACTTACAATAGCATTTCTCGAACTTAATCAATCCAGACGAGTACACTCAATGTTCGGATTATATCATAGATCTGAAACCCCACTCACATGCTATGGGTTCTGCCTTGATGGGGCGTTTCTTGGCAGCGGCTAGCATCGCATTGACTTGTTCACGACGCGCATTGAAAGTCTCGGCCATTTCCTGGTCCTTGAATACGCTAATAAGTGTGATCAAGGATTCCAATTTCTTCAGGTAGGCGCGAATGCTGACCAAGGTAAGTGTTGAATTTGCGGCCGTCATGGCTGCGCTACGGTCAGGCCCCCGCCTAACTGACCAATCTGCGCCTCTTACCTAGCCATTGCTCCTCAACCTCCTGAGACTTCTTCTGGATACTGCCGACCTGCCGTTTGATAACCTTCCGATGCCTGCTCCACGACAATACCAACAACGCGGTGATAAACGTGTTGACGGATGGCACAATAAAGGTTCCATCAGTGAATGCATCGTCACCAAACAATGCATCGGCCAAATTGACGGAAATGACATGCTTCAACTGCGCAGCTTCCATCGTCGGAAACTAAGCACTATAGATTATCACATTATGGGATAGATAGATTAGCATATAACTCACAACATCCGTGATCTTGCACTTCAACCTTGCCATAACAACATGCGGTTCGCAACCACTTTCTTCTAAAATGCGGTCGACCAGTTTGTTGATGTTCCATTTGGCCCATGATGTCTGAACCCAGGCATTCCACGCGGTACGACCTTCATGGTCTTTATCCTTCCCTTTCACAGCGTAGTGTTCTGCGGGATCCTCAGCCGTCTTACAATTGTTCATGAAGGCTTCAACTGCCTGAGCCTCGTCCACTGTCCATTCAGCAACATGGCTTACGCCCTTACCATGGCCGTAGGCCCACGGGTCGCCAGGAATGTGTGTTAGAGACTGCCATACCGGATTGGACCATGGCAGCGCTGGGTCGGCGATCCAAAGTTGAATTAGGGCAAGAGAGAGTGGAGTAGTTGGCATTTTGGGTGGTGAGCTGGATTATGAATCATCGGTACTGCGGCTCTTTTATCACTCGCCTTAAACCACAACCCACGAGGCTATTCGGTACGCACATCCGCCGAACCCTGCCATCTAGTTTAGCATTGCAGCATTTCTGGCGTCAGGCAATGAGCATGTTGAGTTTGGAAGCCTAGTTATCCTGCGTTGACGTCCTTGACCAAGGCATCACTTTGGCTTGCTCCTTTCAACTTGCATGTTACATTACATAATTACGTGAACCTTAAGAGTACTAGTCTTGGCTTTCGGAATACACTGTTGACTAAGCTCAGTGACAAACATTCTCCTGCTCCCGTCCGAGAACGTTTTCCGAAGCTATGCCTATAATCAACAATTTAGGAGTCAGCACTTGACCGCATGGCAGGGAGATATTATTTCTCAAGTTATTGATCTCAGGACGTGCACGTCTAAAACAGCAGGTGCCCCTCTCCCGGGGCCTCTCTACGACTGGAGCACCGTGACCCCACTCCAACCCCAATTCCTGGCACATTTTTATGTATGGATAGACGGAAGACCATATTATCACTGGTAACTTGCTGAGCTATTCGGACTTCAAGTACCAAATTCACCTTCTTACTATCTCAACGCACAAGGACCATCCTTTGGCTTATGAATTCCTTACAGATCCTCCCGCGAAGTCACGGGTAGTGCAACTTTTTATCAAACATGGGAGAGCCACTGCCTCAGAGATCGCCTTGCTCTCTCCGATATTTTGAGCGATCTACTTAGAAGGTCAGACATACTGGGCGTTGTACGTATGGAATTGGCATCAAGGAGGTCCAGCTGCTGTAGCTCTCTCTCGTCCCGTCTACCATTCAAAGAGCTGATTTGAGCATTTAAAGGATGTTGTTCGGGATGTCTAACATCCGCTTTCTTACTATAGCGAAGCTTCTATTTCTCATATCACACGAACACGTAGAGTTGCACAACGTCGGGGACCTGTCAATGGCACCATAGCTTCAAGCAAGCTTTGCACTGTCCGTTACTGGGCGGCCTTTCTACTTCCGATTTTCTTCGGGGTTTCATAGTGCCTCGAGTTGTGCACGTCTCGTACCAAAAGAGGCGCATTGGATCTGGACAACGAACCGTGGAGATCAGTGATAGTCGCGGAGGGGGCCCCGTCATTATCTTATCGTATCCGCTTCCATTTGTTCAAGGCCATTCCCCTGACATGGTTTAATGCGACCTCAAAAAGTGGACAAGTTGATCCGTGGTCATTATGGGGTCCACAGAATTCTCTCTACATTCCTCGCCAGTACTGGGGATTGATGTATTGTGTGGCGGACTATGCCAGGAGTCGAAAGAACTTATTGGGAAGATTGTGATCACAACGCAGGGCGACAGCCTCCCGCGTGCAAACTAACACGTTACTACGTATTAGTTCAGCATACTAGTACTATCGTAAAGGAACATAACCCTCACCTCGACAAGAAATTGCATAACCACTATCAGCCTCCGGTCCGCCGGGCACACGATCCTATCGGAATAGTATTTGATATACCTAATGCCTGCCTTAGAGCGAGTCGCTTTCCTACACCTATATATATGCTGATCACAATCTCATCACTACTAGGTAAATAGCATGAGTCCCCAAAGCCAAACATACCAACTCAGCGGTACACATCTTGTTCACGGTGATCGTGGATCGGGAAGTGAAGTAGCTCCTATCTCTGTCACCTCGCGTGAGTTCTCGCTACTTGCTAGGACAGCAATTCATCATCTATGCAGCATTCAGAACTGTATCTCATGGCGATCCCAAGGGGGTTGAAGCGATGGATCCCGACAAACATATCTATTCCCGCTATTCGCAAGATGTCACATCGAGGGTGGAACAGATCTTGAGCAAGGTTAATGTAGGTCTCATTGCAGGAACGATCGGATCATACCTGATTTGCGTAGCACGGATATGCAGTCACTATGCATCAGGATTAGCTGCTGCATTTTCTGTGAGTTGGCGTAACGTGTTGATGTAACATGCAGGTGACTGACAAAAGTGACCCTATGGTCTGATAGGCTCTTGTCCACTTCAAACCAAAACGCATTGCGATTTCCAGAGGATACACTGGCTGTCACGGCGCCATATCCACTTACACCAAAGGGAGGTTTGTTGATACCCCGATCGTTGACCTAGACGACGAATTCCAAGAGGGAGATCTCTGCTGGCTCGAGAGTCCCTTGCACCCTACGGGCGAATCGAGGCAAGTCTTCGAGCTGCTTTGATTTTTTTTAAATCGATGATCTGGATCCCTGTCAGAAACATTCAGTATTATGCGGACAAGGTATGTTTTAAAGAACACAGATTATTAGCAGGGGTGCTCATGTGCCGTCACTGAGATTCATGCATCGGAGGGAAGTTATTCGTAGATTCGACCCTGGTCCTCCGCCTCTTCAATACCCATTCAAATGGGGGGCAGACTGCGTACTTCACTCCGGTATAGTAAATTTCATCCCAAGCACGACATGATAACATCATGACCTGTCACAGGAATCAAGTATTTTGCAGGCCACTCAGATCTGTTCTGTGGGATTCTTGTCGTCAAGACCGAGGATGAACGTAAACAGGTATTTGTTATAGAATTCCCAGACCCTGAAGCCCATTTTTGTCAGCTCTGGCACGACCGTGCGCACATGGGAAATATCATGGGGTCCATGGATTCTTGGCTCTTAATACGATCCCTTCGAACGATGCATCTGCGTGTCTCAAGGCAATCGGCAAGTGGCACGGAA
>NW_024539047.1:0-13593 GCF_016647635.1 Suillus subaureus | reverse complement strand
ACACGCAACATCGGAAATTGAGAGGGGTTCAGAATAAATGGTAAGAGAAGGGTGAGGGTGGGCGGAATGAGTGGGAGTGTGGTTGGAATTCGGCTGAGAGGGAGAGGAAAGGCACGTCAGGCGCCCCTGTCATAGTGATGCAAGAAAATGCTGTGATTGTAATGCCAGTAGTGGTGATGCATCTGTCCTACAACTGTAGGTCGTGGCAAAGTACTTGATCTTATATACGGGTAGAAAATACCTAACCGAGCGGCGCTGAGTCGCCAAGTTCTAATTCTGCTTAGCTACTTTGGCAATAGTCGAAGACTTACTTGTACACTGACTACACTTGACGAGGCACAGGCTTCATAGGTGGACAGCTGAAGTGGAGGTAATAAACAGAATTAAAGCTAACATAAATGGGGAACAAGCGAAGCTATAATGAAATTCTCATCCAACGCGAGTGAGTAACGAGAACGACTTGAAGCTTGAAGCTTGAAGCCCCAGGGGGACAGCATGGGTACTAGAAGATAAACCGATTTACTCGGCCAGGAATATTGGCCGAGGAGTTGCTGGGGTCTGGGGCAGGGTCGAGCCAGGGCTGGCAGTGGCGACAGTCATCTACAGCTAGGGTCATTAAATTGAACATTCTGTACATCTTACCGGCCATGGGTCTCTCAGGTTAACACGCCTCCGAGTCCCTTACCCTTGCAACACTACTCTTACTTATTTATCACCGATTTATCTGCATAGATGGGCAACTGCATATTAACCTGGTATTCGGACAGAAAAAAGAAGGCACGGTCAGATGCTATTGACCGTCAAATAAAAGAAGACTCTATCGCTAGGAAGGAGTATGAGATACTTGTTCTCGGTATGTATCTTCCTTTCTGCCCCATACTAGGTCTATTTCATTTTTTATTTCATGATCGAGACAAATATTTCCGCAGTTGTATCTACTCGGTCTATTTCCTTCAACTGCCCTTATCCGTTCAACCCCCTCTCTTTGTTCTCCTGTTCATATCCAACTTCAGGGTCCAGTGAATCTGGAAAGTCGACAATAGTCAAGCAGATGAAAATCACTCATCAGAATGGCTTCACCAAGAATGAACTCATGATGTTCCGTCCGATAATATATCGGAATACTCTCGACTCAGCGCAAGCCATTGTCCTACACATGCATAACATGAATGTAGAATGTGTAACGCCTGCGAATCGGGTACGTTCTCTCCCACTTTCTCTCCTACCCAATTTATTACTTTCTATAGACATTCGCCGAACGCATCATCAAATACAGGGTTGAAAACACCCCCGATTTTGTTTTCTCTCCTGATATTGCACGAGCCATTCATGAATTATGGCAAGATCCTATCATTCCAAAAGTGATGGACTGTTCGAGCCAGTTCTATCTTATGGACTCAGCTGGCTAGTGAGTAACTGAACAATTATATTCACTCGCATTACAAATACTTACGGTATCCATTCGCAGTTTCTTTACGGAAGTGCTCCGTATAGGCGCCCCGACTATACACCAACAAAAAACGATGTACTGCGAGCTCAAGCGAAGACAACCGGTATCACCCCAACGCGGTTTGACATGGGGCAGATCTCGTGAGTACGCCGGCATGTCGAAGTTCTATTTTTGATCGTGGTCTTGTAGCATCCATATGCTTGACGTCGGCGTCCAGCTCTCACAACTGGAGAAGTGGATACATCATTTCGATTCCGTGAGAAGCATCATTTTCTGCGCAGCATTATCGGAATACAACCAAGTGCTATTGGAAGGGAAGAACCAGGTAGGTCCTGTGCATGCGCGATTCTTTGTTATCAATGATTTTGTCAATAGAATCGCATGCAGCAATCACTGATCCTATTCGAGGCGGTCGTCAATTCCCGATGGTTTTTGGGCACTTCCATAATCTTACTATTAACCAAGATAGACGTGTTCAAGAACAAGTTACCAAAGGTATGTATCCATTGTTGCGAACACATGCAGATTCGTTGACGCTTTGCAGGTACCGATTGAGAAATACTTCCCAGAATATACAGGCGGCGCAGACTGCAACAAAGCGGCAAAACATATTCTATGGAAGTTCATGCAAGCCAACCGGGCGCGCCTAAGAGTATACCCTCAGTAAGTGTGATTTATCACGCTTCGCTCATCATTCACTGCGCCTTAGCTTGACACAAGCCACCGATTCAGCGTATACCATATACTGCCTAGTCTTCGTTGCAGTCAAGGAGACGATCTTACACAACGCTCTCAAAGACTCGCGTATTCTGTGACGTCTTCCTTTCCGGGTTTCTTGATGTCTATGTATTCATTTCCTATCATATGGTTAATCTGTATTAACGAAGGTGCAGCCCGCACATATATATATCTGGAACGCCTGGTTATTCTCTAGCATGTTATCATCATATTTAGCATACCATCGAATATTCATTGTTACCCTTGCTGTCCGCGAGATTGATATGCATGCGACCATGCGCCTCTCTTACATCTCTTTGTGTGAGTGCGACTTTTGCATACGCTGATGCGCCCGAGATGGTCGCAGTGAACGCAAGCTTTTGTACATATAACCTGTAGTATATACAACACAGTGATAATGTCAGGCAGATATTACAAGGTGAGAATATAGAGCATGATACAAGAAGACAAAACATACTGGGAGCCACTGTATAGTATTAGTATGACACATCTCGTGCACTAACCGTCGCCAACCTGCCCCTGTTCACTGCCCCAATGGTTGGGCCCAAAATTCCTCGCACTCAAAACTGATACAAGAAGCGGATACTGACCGTCTAACATCTTAAGTGACTTTCTCCATGTCTTCCAGAGCAAAAGTTCTTCTAACAGGACAAGCTCCTCACAATCATCCTCCGGGGACTCTGCGCATTGTTGACATTTATCTGAAGCTAATGCTTCGTTGCTTCTATGAGGGCAGCCCGTAGATGCGCTGCAATACCAACCACACAAATACAATTAGCGAGGGCTCTATACAACAAGGAAAGAAATGAAGGGTCTATTTCGGCTCGAATGCTGCGTATCAGCTGAAAAAAGGAAGTAGCGACCATCTGCGACGTTCTGCTTTCCGCAAGAGAAAGGCAAAGAAATCAATCTGTGCGTAATCATTAACAGTAACAATCACCACAGTGGAGAGCATTCGCCTACTCACAACTTCGCAAACGCGTTGAATTTTAGGGAGAGCCCTGCTTAGGTGCCAGGAGATAGAGCAGGAATTCTGGAGCTAGCAAGTGCAGAAGAAAATATGATAAATAACATATAGAGAATGAAAAAAACGGACTTCGAGGCATACTCAAGTGGACAAACTGCAAGCTTTGAGAACATCAAGGATGTCATTTATTTTGTATCACGTGACCGTGCCAATATAATGATCGACTCCTGAGTCGAGTGAGTTAATATTCTCGATGTGGCTCACTTGATACGATATGCAAAAACTGCGAGTGAATGGGCTCACTGTGACCTCATGGCATACAATATCAACATAGTAACTCAGTCAAAACAACAATTTTTCCATACAGCACTCTTTCGGCAACCTGATAACCCCTAGTAGGCTCACTCAATGGTTTCATGTCCACTTGGCTTCGACAAAATGCAGCAGATAACGAAACTGCAAAATTACTGCATAACCTGGAAATTGCGGATGAATCGGGGGGGGGCCGCGATGCAGTAATAGACAAGGAGAAGCTTGAATATCATGATGATGGCGATGATAGGATCATTTTTGTTTCCTTTTGACATTTGCGAAAAGACTTGTACAGCACGAATAAATGTCTGCATTATTGGCGAAGATCAGACGACTGTCATGCTGGTGCAGGACAAGAAGTTAAAAGATCCAGAACCCCAAGTCATTGCAGCAGCTATTGCTGCATTTGCAAATAACGAGATCCGGACCATGAGCCGTCGACCTCGTCTTCCTACCATCACTTTTCCGGCCATCACTATGCATGGCACCTATCCAGTCTTCTACAAAATCAAAGTCACGACTCAACTATATGATGCTGTTGCAAGCGGAATGTATCCCCCAACGGCAGCACATGTTCTTCGATATATTCCGGACCTTCCCCTACCCTATAACGAAGGAATGCACTTTCTCCAGAACAGAATTGAGATCCTAACCTGCCTGGAGGCATTCAAACAGTTCTTGTAGAACTGGCAGGTGAGCTCTTTACTTCGTTTGTTGATATACTCACCTAACTATGGTTTTGGAAGTTCAAGCTTATCTGCGGAGGTCGCGGGGTGGGCCAGGGATACATTGGATGATATTACATGGGAGGCTGCGGCTGAAAGGTGAGATGCTGCACCTGCGGCCCCACTTGAGACGATGGAAGTCAAACAGTGAGATATGCAATTCGACAGCACGGATGATAGCAATACGAATGTAGTAAGACATAGCGATGTTTCTTTTTATCCAAGGAAAGCAAGAATATCTCTCGTCGAAGGTCTCTTCTCAGGGGCTGACCAGCAGCTCTTGACCAACTCCCATAGACGGTCATCCAGACCTCTTGCGCTGGCCGCAGGATCTTTGGGACGTGGGGGCATCTCCCCCCTAGAAAGTTTGATGATGACGTGTGTTGTGTGGCGGATGTTGTGCCATGGTACTTCATGCGTCATGATCTAAAAAATGCTATGAGATATGCGAATTGTTCTCGCGTGAAATTTCAACTTACCTCGAGTATAGTCATGCCATATGCGAAAATGTCAGATTGGGTGGTAAGCATGCCGCCATCACAGCAGAGCTCCGGCGCAAGCCATCTTTGGGAATTCGAAACTCTGAATTACGTTGGGTCAGTACGTTGCAAGTAATGGCATTGTCGATCTCAGTACCCAGCAGACATCGTGAAATTCACGCCCGTGACATCTTCTAAGACCTGATTCCACATATCAATAATGTGGTCAATCAACTATTGGAATGTGATGCTACCTTGGCGAAGCCAAAATCGGCCAGCAGGGGGTTCCCGTTGGCATCGACAACGATGTTGGACTAGGAGCACAATCACGTCAGGCCCTCAAAAGGTAGATAAAGCTACGCACCGCTTTGAGGTCACCGTGCACGATCGGGGGTGTCATGCTATGCAGGACATTCACACCCTCGCAAATACCTTTGATCTGCAACGAGTTAACATCACACCAATCATTCCTTAGAAGACTTGTACATACCAGAGTATAATGATCTACGGTGGGGTATTTTCTTATATACTCGTCCACTGTACCATTGACCATCCATGGACTTACAACATACCTGATCGAATGATGTGGTAAGAGGAGTGGACAACCATATGGGGGAAGGGCTTACGGGAAAGGTCCGTCGTTTTGACAGAAACCGTAGAAAGGAAGGATATGCTCTCCGCGGTCAGCTTCCCACACGCGTTTCCAGATGTCCACTTCTCTCTTGAACCTCTAGAAAACGATGTGAGGATGCAATTTCGAGCAGAGGAGAGTGATAATGTACCCGCAGCGTTTGAGGTTCGCAGTGAACAGCCCGTAGGATCTTGATGGCCACCTTCTCCTCGTTCAAATAGTAGCCTTCCCATATATCCGCTGATCCCGTTCCCTTGACAGCATACTGTCCGATGCGCTTCACTTCACCGCGTTTGAGGTTCATGTTCGGTAAGAGGGACTGAGATGAATGTTGGACGTAGTACAGGTTGCTTTCCATACCACGATCTGTGGTTGGAACATGACCCGGAAGATTCTGCATAGCAATGAGTTCATCAGGACTAGTCTAGTGGTGAGTTGGAGTGACCTTTTGCATTAATTTCATGATCTGATGCAGATCTGCAGCCTGCTTCGTCTGTGCGACTTGCATGAGCTCCTGCTGGTTCCTGATGTCGCCCAGATACTGCACGATGTCTTCTTTGTCTCGTGTATGACTCAACTCGAAGTTTGCCTGCCATGCGTGAATAGATATGTGAGAGGTGATCTGAAGAGGCGTTAGAACGATTTTGCTAGAGCACGCTTCAGTACCTGTAGTTTGACCAAGCAATCTGAAATATCAGCGTGGCATTGCTGAATGGTACCAGCCAGCTCGTCTTGTTTGACGAACAGCTTGACCCTGGACATGGAGCACCACGGCTCCATTCTGTTCAAAATATTTTGAAGGGTGCTGATGGGCAGATCAGCTGATTGATCGGCGGTCAAGCCAGACTACTAACCCTTGGGCACCCGAACACAGCCTAGCCTGTTGATCCGGGGACAAATTCTGCCCCTCATTGTTGATGATGGACATAAGACTCAGGCAGCGATCTTGGAGTACAATGATTCCATTTCTGTGATGGGCTGTTCAGTACTCGGATCTGTGGGCTATCGAAGATATTGCATACTTATTTGCTTCCGCTGCTGCGAGCATATTGATCAATGCGACCAATATACCCGTGGCAGGTGCGAGCCATGGCACTGGAGCAAATTGTGCAGCTGTCTGTGCTGCACCTACGATTGCCCGAGCTGCTATATTGGCCATTAATAACGATATGGCTCAGGATGGGAGTGTGTCAGTTGAAGAAGGGAAGTCGAGGAGGCGCAACCTGTATAATCGTGAGTTGACCGTGAGTTTATATACTGCTGTGCACCTCACAACATGCATGGTATGTGCTCGTGTATGGATTGACGCTCAGGAACACGACGTGCGAGTTTTGCGGAAAAATCCTCCACCTACGCATATCAGAATATAAGAACATTCAGGAGATCGGGGATTCTATAGCGCCTAGGTACCCAAGATCACTTCAACGTGGTGCAAACACTGCTTGATGCCAATGGAAGTTCTCATAGAGAATGTTCACGGCGCTTCACTTGTCGCGGTGATCACGTGCCCGGTGGACTTGCTCGGAGTTCAAGTTTTCAGCTTGTCATGCACAGGAACTGTCATCACCATGGCTCGAATGTTCCCCACGTCTGATCCGTCCCTGCCACCCTATAGGTCTCTCATAGTACAAGGAGATTATCACCCTTCAGCTCCAATTCATATGTGTCTGTCGGTTCCAACGGGTGCCAAGGCTTTACTTCTTTCTTCTGCTCGACAGGCTCTCATACGTAGCCTTCGGGGGTACAGCGACGAATGGCTTCTTACCAATTCTGGAATAGGGAACACTTGTCAAAGTAGTTCCGAAGTTGACATCTTGTTGGTCCCCATTTTTGTGTATGGGTGTGGGGTAATGTGATCAATTTGCCCAATCCTCAGCTACCCACCAACCCCAAATCACCTGGTCGTGTTATTATCCGCGTTTAGAACATACAAGGCCTCCGATCCTGTACCCCTCGATGCCAAAGCAACTCTAGGTTCCGTTCCGTCGTTGCTTGTTTTGCACGAACTATCTGCGTACTTTTTACCCATAAATGAAAACAAACCGTATGTATCATTCACTCTTGCTGTGTGCATCATGTTTTTAGGAAATTTGGTCGTTGCCAAGTCACACTATCGCATCGTATCTCCAGCTTGTTAGCCACGCGTTGGCTTTGGCAAGTTTCCTCTCCTCAGAATCACAGTGCGTTAGATGGCAGTGCAGTATTCCATCGATAAATGGAGCGTTTAATATCATTTAGAACTCCTATGCGCTTCGTTCTATTTGATTCACAACTTGACAAACTGAAGCTTCCCGTCCTACGAACCCCAACTGTCCCCGTGTTCGGCGGAGAAGAGAATGACGATGAAACACCTAGACCCGAATCTGTCGCTTTTGTGGCGCACAGGTATTTTGAATGGGTGGGCACGTTTGACCGGTGTATTACTCATTTATTTTCTTTTGGTTCGCCTTGCTGATCTATTCTATCAGCCGACCCAGAAACTGATTTTCTATCTGATGGAAGTGGAATACGCCGCTGTGCTCTCACGCTGCACAAGCAAGGCAGTGACATCAAATCGGATATCGTGTGGCGGTGGTCAGAAGTTCCAGAACAGACGCATAGCCGTTGTGAGAGACTTGCAATCACATTTGCCTGGTGACGACGCGTGGGTCCAATCTGCAGCTGGCTTTGCACGAGATTTCTGAACACAGGATGATCCTGGCCCTCGATCATTGAGTACTGAGGGTTCGATTCAGAGTCGAGTCCGGCCCATCTTCCTTGATCATTGCTATGTGGAACAAGTTGTTGTCCTTCCCTGAGTAGTACCTTGTAGTCTCTTGTAATAGTCTCCTGGTCAGAATTTTTAAACAGTCTTTATAATTGGTAACGTTAATACATACTTTTTGACACTCGTATGGAATGTTCCGTAGAGCTGGAAATTCAACCCAGAAGGCTGCAGTGCCTGTCACTAGGACTCAAAAGAGTACTATTCCCTACGGTCCTATGGTCTATCCGTGATTGCCCACCAATTCGTGAACTACAGCAGATAGCCACGGACAGTCGCACTGGCCGAATCTACCGTCCGCTCGGCAGACGTTAAATTCGTGAAATGTATATAGGACAGTCGCAAGTTACAGTATGTAAGAGTATGATATAACGATAAATGCCAATAATTGTACAATAATAGGGTGTGGCGGATTTTCTGAACGGATTTGTTTTGTTTCACTTGGAATATGATAGTAGAATGTGCCTACATATGAAGTAGCTAAGTAATTGGTACAAAATTGAGTGCTGTCACGAAATGGTGGGCGTACAACTTTAAATCTTTGCTCCCGACTTCCAAACAGACTTTGGACTGACTGCATCTTCTGCTACTCGAAGAATATGACATCAGACTCAGAAGAGCCCTCGTTCGTTTCTTTCATTCTGAAGCCAGGTTCATCTCTCCACCCGACATTTCTTTTCGCTGTCGATGCTGCCTTTGCACTACTGTTCTTCGTCTTCCTTTGGTCAGCGTACCTAACGAAAGGCAATCCACACTTCTTCGTTTTGATGGGTATCCAACTCGCTCTGTGGGCGAGCGTAAAATGGTACGTTGTGTTGGGCATACAAATGTTGAACAGTAAACTGAGGTCAATGCATAGGTTTGTGCAAGAGCTTAAGAAAATTCCTCCTGCGAATGAGACGACCAATATGGAGACGAGTACAGACAAAAAAGAACAATGATTTATGGTATACATAACGCAGAGCAAATTTTAGAACTCTTCACCGACGTGCCTTGTCATTTCCTTCATGCCATCGTTTCATTCGTTTTGCGCTTTCTTGAGCCAGCGCAAACACTAAAGTACAGACTGGTGGGTAAGCATCCAAGCCATAGTTTTCAGTAGTACTGACATTCCCTTTCTGTACCATCAAGCCCTTCTCTGAATGACTGTGCGGTATCGGTAGAAGGTCCACCTCCTCCTGCAGGCCCAAGCGCCGCGAAATGTTGTGCTTGATCAATCACCTCCAGCAACCGTCCTTTGAAGGCCTGAACAAAACGACTATTGACAATATCACACAACGTATGCAGGCAATGTACCTTTGTTAACACTTCTGATATACCATTCGCCTGCTCTTCACTCAAACTTGTAGCCAGTCAAGCATACTCCCTGAAACCAACGGCGAGACTCACATATCCATGACCATCTTTCCAAAACCGTACCATAGTCCACCTGCACCAACCAAGTTGGATAGCTTTACGCTCCGAGGCTCAGCCTTGAGCGCGTTTCTTACCCGCGTTCCAAAGGGTGAAGGGATAGTGAAGTCAGCCCAATCACTGAAGATTCGTTTGTTCTTGTGCCTACTGGATATGACTTAGACGCACGAGAACAATATGATATAAGCCAGCCATATCGGTATTGGAGCCTTCGTCAATGATTTGATCTAAGGTGGCTTGAACAATGATGATTCGCGTGGAAAGGGTAATTGAGACGCGCACATCACGGTCAGATCCACCTGCGAGGTGACCCATGTCAGGGATATCGACTTTGAAGGTACATTGTATTTTCTAGGCCAGACATTGAGTATTAGAATATCAAGTACATCACACAAACCTGATTTTCAGCTAGAATGGCATCAATGGAAAAGTAGTCGTTATCCATGATGGCCGCGTTCGTCAAAACGCGTTTGTGGCTGAAAGTTATTTACTTCGAAGCGGAACACTCACGCGCACGGTACTGGTTGTTTCAATCTCTAACCCCTCTATCATGAACTACACACGTCGAGCATTACTTTCAGCAAGACGACCGATTCGTCCAACTTCACTAGCACTCCCCCGCTGTCGACGAACATTCTCCTACACACCGCGACTACAAGCCTCAGAGAATGAAGATGCCTTCCTTTCGCAATTCAAGAACACTTCAATATTCGGGAAACTTGCAGATAAACCAGAGGCTTTGATGGCGCTCCGAGATTTTGCGGAACTCATGAAGGCTCAAGGTCAGCTGCGAATTATTTGGCCATTCACACATGTTCACACATTTTGCTTCCAGGGATTGACGCAAACACCCCACCTTCGGCGTTCCAGATGATGAAGTTGGCTGCGAACTCGGAGTTTAGGGAAGCAGCGCAGAAAGTTGTCTCTGAGTTGCAAAAGGCGGGTGTGGATCTCACTTCACAGGTGAGGAAATTTTCTTAGAGGTTTACGCTCTCGCCGATTTCCTTTTGCCAGGATACCATACAGGAGCTTATGGGCCTGTCCAAGAAGGTTGGAGGGAATTGAAATAGGCTATAGCGTAAAATAGGTACCTAATAGTGCCTCCTAGTCTCTGATACAGTTGTCTTGTTGCAATTGTGAACTCCTGTCAATCCTTTACCGTTACGGTCATGTCAGATGAGGCAGGACCTTCCACGATACGTTCCGAAGCACCAGAAAAACCCTTGCCATCAACACCATTCTATTCTATCGAATATCCGGGTTATGTCAAACCTGAATCTGTCCCGTTGGCGGTGAGTAATCTCGGAGGGCCTTCACGCCTTGAAACTGCGTTCAAACGCACCGCGGCCAAGAATGAGGCGCTTCTTGAGCTCAATCTACGACCAGGGAATCCATTTGCACACCCAATACCGGGCGATATAGTCAGCACCAACAATATTCTGTTGAAAGTCGTGAGACGGAAACGAAAGCATCCGGACGGAGAATGTGTTGGGGAGTTCACTGCGGAAGCAGTGGGTATCATCCCGAAGACCGCACGGTTTCGCAGTGAGTCCAACCCACGTTTTTAAGTATGTCACTGACGTGCCTGCAATTATAAGGTATGGCGGATTATCAGTTTCAGCCTAACATGAACGATCCTTTGGCCCAGCTGCGCCTTGCAATGGATCGGATGGATGGTAAGCACAGCGTTTCAATCGGTTGATCCGCAGACCTCACATGCCGAAGTTGATGCAATCCGACAATACTCAATTTCGGACGAAAAAGAGGACTATGTAGTCCTAGCGTCCACCCACCCACCCGAGCTAGACCCAGCACTGGCAGAGCAAAGCGAGCCAACTTCTGGACCTCGCAGTAACTTGCGGTTGTTTCCCCCTCCGCTGTTCAGCCGTCAAAACGTACCGCAAAACTACAAGCGCGTATTTCTTCTCGTTCTCCTCTAAATTGCTGACCAGCCTGTAGCTTCAAGGCGAACCCTGCCTCGATTGTAACGACCCTCGTCAATGAAGAAACTGGTGAGGAGCGCAAGAGGCTTATCAATAAGGGCCGATGGAAAGGTCACGGGCCAGTGACGATCGCTTTCAGCGATCCCAATGTCCGACTTACCCTCTCGTACTCCTGCAGCATTTCTGATCCTCTGCAATAGGTTCCTGAGGGTCCTCCTCCAACAGTCGAAAATGTACGCACTCAAGCTAACAGTGAACTTTTGGATCGAGTACTAGAAGTGAGCTGCTCTTCATCCTTCTTGTTTGATTAGTTGCTCATCTGAGCAGTTCATGAATGAACGTCCTGTGTGGACTCGTGCTGCTCTCTACAACCAGTTTTCGCCTGCAGAATTGAGAGAAATACACAAGTATGTGCTACATCATACGATCACAGAAGTCTAACCAGCGACTACAGCTCGAAAGTTATCATGCCTTTAACCGGATATATGTTCTCAGATGGACCATGGCGAGATGCAATGATTCGATTTAAATACGACCCTCGGAAAGAATTGGATGCTCGAATGTGAGCTTTGTACGTATTGCTATTGGCGGACACTCACTGTCAAGGCCTAAAGATATCAACGGATATATTTTCGGAATGCCAACCACCCCGTGGCACGGCCTTCCGTAGTTGCGCGTCGGCAAGAGGGCAGGTCGGCTGCCACATACATCAACAGGTCCATCGAGCAAGAAGAGTCATTCGAGGCCGATCGACGGTAAGCTTTCCTAATTGTCACTGTATCTAGCTCAATGTAAACGATCACTAGTAAATCACACATATTTGACGGGAAGACTCTCACTAAAGAGACAGCCGCGTTCCAATTATGTGATATTCACGACCCTATGTTGAAGGAGATGATTGAAGACGATGAAAACCTTCGGGAAGTCTGTGACGTGAGTAGCTGATGATGTGAAAATGGGCTTTCGCTGATCATATGCATTGGTAGGAACGAGATGGGTGGTATAGCGCACAGGCACTGGAGAGAATTAAGACCGTCCTCCGACACAAGTTTTTCTCACTACTTCAAGGGTATGTGGCAACAGAGGAGGAATGTGAAGCCCTCCTGGAACAGGATGCCGTCGGCAAGTCACAAACCACTCGTATTAAGCGCCTTAAATTTGGAAAACATAACATGGCGAAAGGGGCTTTGCGACCAGAAGATGCTGCGGTGCGTATTTGCGGGTCTTATCTCATGACACTCCCCTTATCTCTTCCTCTCTCTCAGGCTGCGAGACTGCAAGCAACTCTTGATCGGAATGCCAAAACTCTCTTAGCGAATCGACGGGAAATGTATAGCGGTCGAAGTTCGCAGACCCCGGACAATTCACGATAATGTGATGCGTGTGGTGTGGTATTTCGATAACAAAAGCCATATACAGTAATCGTGGATGATGCATTGTTATACTCACAAATGGTTGACATGGCCTGTAGACAAGGCGCCAGGCGATTGATGGAACATGAAGCGTGTCGGATTCTTTCTTTCCTTCACGAAATTCAGTTAATCTGTGCAACTTGATACCCCTGTTTCGTAGACGCACTAGTCGGGTCTGATTTGGATGATATGGGGCAACCCGTGAGAGCGTGAGGAGATCATCTGGAGGTATTCGGTAAACTGTGTGGGCCCGCATAGGCCCCACATGCCATACAGCTCCATCGTAATCGAAAAGTGGAGTTGAAGATTTCATTTATAATCCAAATGGCGATAAAGCATCGCAAGCGCTGCGGACAGGAGGCACACGTATGGTGTTCACTGATATCTGTTGTCTTCGGCTTAGGTTCCATAAGTGACTTGCTCAGCTTAGATTTGTTTGCCGTGTGCAGTTACAGTTCAATCCTAAATCAGGCACCGGCCGAATCCAATTTGATCGGCCGAGCAACTTTGTTTTAACAAGCCTGCTTTAAAGGCTAGACGGTGACAGTCATCTATTGTATCATTTATTCCCCCACCACCATTTATCTCAACATCATGCCTGGTACAATCACTGGCCCTCGAACTCTTTATGATAAAATCTGGGACGATCATGTTGTGTGAGGCTCCCCCTGTCCGTGTATCGGACATATACTGATTGTCAGGTAGGGATGTGAACGAAGACGACCTTGCCCTCATTTACATCGACCGGTAGGAAAATGG
>NW_024539046.1:0-13601 GCF_016647635.1 Suillus subaureus | reverse complement strand
CACTGAGTGATGAACGAGGTACCATCCGCCCAGTTCGTCTTCTCTTGATGAATACCATGCCAGTGCTTGAAGGGTCTCAGAGACCTTACAGTGGTAGAAAGAGTAAAGTACATACTACGCTCGTCGATAAAGGCATGCTTTTGTCCTGTAATTGGTTCACAACATTGATGCTAAAGTTGTCGTGCTTCGAAATATTCAGCTTTAGACATAAAAAAAATGCTCGCACGAACCTTTTGCGCCTTGATGAGAGGGCCAGGGAAAATCCCTCCTGCGAGTGTAGCCCTGTACAGGAAGAAGATAAAGAGATACAGGAGAACATGTAGGCATTAACTCACGACCGTTCAAAGCCGTCGGGCGCGATTACTCTATTAACGATAGTAAGTTCAGCGACAGGTCCGATTGTGGACGGGGGCGCGCTAGGTGGTGAACGCTGCGAGAGTTCAGAGTTGGATCTTGAAGTTATCGACGCTGCATGTGACGAGGCAAGAAGACAGCCAGTGAGGACAATATGGAGAAACATTATGAGCAGGGTGATATAGAGTATGCTGCTGAACCTTGACAGCAGACGTAGAGGTCAACTCGAAGGTAACGGAATAGACAAATCGTATGCCGACTTCTTATATTTGGATCGAGCAACAAGCCTGTGGTGGCATTTTAAGTAGAGGGACAGTGGAGTTAAAGTTTGGGTTGCTAGAGCAGCCACAAACTACTCTGGATGCACGAAAAGACAAGCAGTGCACGTTGCGAAAAATATATCATGTGTCCAATCTTTCGTATAGGCCCAGGTCAGTGGCTTTAAATCAAATTCTCCGGTCCAAAGCTTGACAACAAGTGACGCACCGTGATGATAGTTGCAGTTTGAGGGACCTGGAAAGTTCATGCGATGATCTGCCTCATAGGACCAATGGAATGAACATCATGGTGCTAGATTTGAACCTTGGTGGTTTTCTGCCCGCACTTCCGGCGGACCAAAGCACATGCTGCATATCAAATGAAGCAATCCGGACATTCAAGTTTGACTCGGAAAGCCTCTATGTGGCTTGAAGCCGTTAGTACTAGCTCTGACATGGCAGTAGTTGAACAAGACTCACTAGCGAGCACTGGAATGAAACTGATATGCCGGTCACGGAAGGGTAACCACCAGGATGGTCGTGGTTTTGACATCACACAGCCAAGTCATTTGGCAGCTCTGACTGTTCCTGCAATGGTGGAGGTCATTACGTAATCAATACTGTACTAAGGGGTGCCAAGGTCGCTTCGTCCTTTCAGCGCGCCCAAACCCGATATATCACAAACCGACGCTTTGTACTAGAAACGACCCCGTACATGGTGACCACTGACATTCATCGCACTGCTGTTCTTCAAGCCGACGGCGCACTAAACTCGATTCCGTATGTCGTACACATGCAGCACGCAGCACTATGATTCGGTTCCAGGCTGTAGTACTTGCAACGCTATGATGTAGCTACTGAAAGTTACCGTTTCAGGGTCGTAACTTATTACTTGCAATGGGCAGCCTCTCTTGGACCTGGACGGTCCTTCAACTGGTATTTAAGAATCGGATCCTTGTTTTATACTGACAAACTCATGCCCAACGGAAGTTATAGCTATAAGACTCGTAGTCTTGCAGCATATTGAAGTGCGCGGTAGGTATCTAAATGGATTGTCGCTACCATCATTCCGAGTCGCGGCGCTAATAGAGGGGGTGTACCTGAGCGCTGAGCGTCAGTGACATCCTGTTTGGTTAGTTAGACTGGCATTCAAGTCTATTCAAGTACTAGTGACTGTCAGATTGAGCTAGGCTGAGCTCCACCAAGTATATCAGATGACCATTCTCACAGGGGAGAATGGAGAAGATCCTATCAGTCCGTTTTCGAATTCGAGATATGGCAGGTAAGATCTGAAGTTAGGACAAACCTGAGGGAAGAGCTTCAGGGGGCCTATGTGCTAGCACCGACCGTGAGAAATTTACAGACTGAGCGGTGGGCGTGGACCGCGCGGGTAACTTAACGTTTAGCTAGAGGAACAGGGACTCCTGACATATTTCGTACGAAGGAAACCAATACCGAAGGCAGTTGACCGCACTCGATTGGATTTCCCGGGTTAAATTAGTTTGCACTGCAGTATCATCGGTTTATCAGGAAACAATGGCAACCATTGAACCACTGCACCATCCAGAGAAAAGTCCAGCGAGGATGTTTGAAATTGACTTTTGATGGGTTGCCAGTGAGTGGTTTTCCAGTTTCTCTCCGCGCCAGACAATGACCTCTTCTATCAGATCACCGCTTGCTATGATTTGCCAAGTCTATCGACGGCTTGCCTAACGGACGGGCTGGTCACCAGTCTATGCCTATCCCGTGATATCGCCAATGTCAAAACCACAACTACTGAGCTCTTCAACGTAATGCCTGTCTTCAAGTCCCAGAGACGAAGTGTGTTGTCGTTCGAGCCCGTGACCATTCGTCTCTGATCGGGGAATACTGCAACTTCGTTTACGCGTTCTTCACGACCTTCAAACTCTCGAAGGACTGTGGTACTTGGAACGAGCCTAGATATTTTACTGGAGGTTGATGATGCTAACCACGGTTGAGGTGGACTTTGGAGGGAATATTACGGTTGTTTTTTCTAACTCAGCTGCAGAGGTGCATGTATTGTGCGTTTTATGCTGCTTCATCGCGTTAACCTGCCTCATTTTCATAGACGTCCAGACCCCAGGACACGAGGCCATCACTGCTACAGGAAGAATACTCACTATTGTCGCACCACCTTCCTCGACAGTATACCCTCCCAGCACCTCTGCAGCGCACATGGATCCGGTTCTTGTCCTCACAGTTTCCGAAACTGCATCCCCTCCCACCCATTCAACTATGACAGTCCAGTCACTGCTTCCAGGTGCTCGAATGCTATTTATCCTGGATGGTCGCATGAATATTATTTTTTCTCGTGTCCAGCAGCTACTCCAGTATATTGCCATGTAACGTGTCTGAACACATGCATATGGCAATTCCACCTCTACACCCCATCCACTTCCAAGATCTGCGTGTGCGCGTCTCACCCGTGTCATGATGTTTTCCAAAGGTGTCATAGCTCTACTCCCAGCGCTCTGCTCGTCGCTCATCCGAGTCGTCAGATCCGCCAACTGGTTTCATTTGCTGCCTCGCCAATTCGCTCCTGAATTCATTTTCATTGGAATTCTGCATTATACAACTAGTGATGCGACACGGTCGTCATTGTTACTACCCTCTGCGAACTCTCGCCTATGCGAACCCTGTATGTAATGATTGACCTGTCACTGCAGGTGTTCAGGAACGCTATCAATCATGCAGTGAAGTGTGCATCATAGCTTCCAAGTGATTGTTTACGGTACATTAACTTTCTCTACCTAATACTCTGACCCCAATCACCATGTGTTGGGTTCTGCGTTATCGGTCAGTTGTTCTCAACACACTGTACCATCTCCATCGTGAATTACAATTGATGCATGTTGACGAGGATGAAACAATCCATGAAATTTCTACATCGTGAATGTAGAACGACGGTGGCCCATACCAAAGTATTTCATCGCCCGCATCCATGATGTCGACGGGCCTTGTGAGTGGACTGTCGTACTCGTGATGATTTGAGTATTCTAACTAAATTTGCAGCGAATGGGGTGGCCCTGTTCATGCTCCTGTTAACTCACTTATTCGACCCCACGTCGAAGTGGATGAGTAGTATTGATATATCCTCCTGCGGTTCCGAGTGCTTCAGTGCCTGACGAGCGCTTAAGTCCCGAGGCCTGACTTGTTGGTCTTCGAGGTGTAAGACGAGTACTAAACAGATCACTTTATGATTAATATTTCTCGAGAGTTTATTAGACCCAGCTGGGAACCTCGCTGACGTCATCTAGACCGTCCAACAGTGAGTCAAACTTGGACCAATAACCTGCGGGGTAGACTTTAACTCTAAGCTATATATATAGCGTAAGTGGTTATCTGCTATATGAAGAACTTCACGTTTGTCCAGGTTCCACGGACGCGGTTCTTGTTGCGAACATCTGGTTGACGAATAGCAACATCCCTCGGGTACTGGATGTTTTGTACAGTAGTTCCATGATGAGCACCGTGTTTTTTGCCAACTGATATCTTTGCAGGGGAGGAACACTGGGATTGGAGATCGTGCAATAACAAGTGCTGTTTAAATGGTAGTATTCTGACATATAATTCTATCCCTGAGAAATCACGGTTTGCGTCTAGAGATCTTGTTTGTCCTTTTCATATCCAAGAAATCTGATTGTCGTAGATTTGTGAGTGAAGTCATACAAAAGAGTGGCTCTAAACTGATTCGTATGATCGTCATGATTTGATGAGGAAGTGGTGAATTATTGGTAAGTCGCTAAAACTAACATTTACACTGTGGATAGTAGTTCCAGTGAAATTCAGTGGATGAAATCATACGATAATGGTCTGAAACTCAGAGTATTAGGTGCTGAAATTGCCGTTTTTTACTCTGAAATTTTACTCTGAAATGATGCGCTGAATTCATGCTAGAATGACAATGGGGCAAAACTATTGAACCAGACTACATATACACCTTAGTACGACCGCCTGTGACACAGGATAATTTGCAATTGGCAGGGATTGAACGAAAGACCTCATACAACTGTACGCAGTGTTCTTACCACTAAGCCACAAGTCCTTTGGTATGTACAGACAATTACACCAATATATACAAGAGACTCGCAGCTGGGTGGCTGAGGCATTGATGTCCGATAACAGCTCCACACTAGATCGATCTCCTGAACTACATGCTAGTAGGATTGGAGTGTACTTATTTGAATACATACTCATTGGTGCTGAATTCTGATTCAGTAGATTTTTCCACTGAAATTCAGAATCAGTGCTCCAATGAAATTAACTGCATGCAATTTCAGTGGATGTCACTCTGAAATATTCAGCATCAGAGCATTTTCCAGTGATTTTCATTAGAACCACTATCCACAGTGTTTAGTGACAGTCGAAGGGTGCGTCTGCCATCACTACGTTGATCTATCTTACATGGACTCTCGTGTCCATGTTTCCAATCTCGATCCGTTCGACGGAAGTATGACATCACCGTTTTTTCGACGTCCTTCATTTGAATATCTCGATGCGTGAATGTCGATGATACGAGCTCTCTATACTCTATGCTCGACTTAAAGATACATATCTGGGCCTCTCGATCACATGAGAGACCGGTGGTGGTGTCCAGTACACGCAGCGGAGCATCGTCAAGTTGAGCATCAATGACCTTTTGGATAGCACGATCCACTTCGGATGGACTGAGATACTGCTGGCGCAACTCTGCAGAAAGTTAAAGCACGTTGACTTATTGGGGCTTACTTCATGTCTAAGTGTCGGGAGCATTATCCAATCCTGAGAGCATCGTTTGGAAAGCCACCATAGCTTCATCATAGCGCTGTGCGTCATGAAACGCCGCATGCTTCAACTTGTATCCAGCATGAGACGAAGGGTCAAGTTGGATGACCTACGTATTGCCAAAGTCAGCTATTAGTTACGAAATGACCCGGGTAGGTACCATCGCACCTTCTGTGCATCGAGAAGTGCTTCCATCCACAGCTTTTTCTCCAACTTCGCGTTGCTACGATTTGCAAAAGCAAGGACGGCATCGGATGTATCCAGGTCGATTACCACCGAGTATAAGTCAACAGCCCTGTCATAATTGCTTGCAGTGAGGGCAGCATGTCCGTTGGTAAGACAGAGCGAGCTGCATTCTTGCTCGAAAGCTGAGTGAAATGCGGGTGAGTATTGTAGCCTGCACGACATTACGAACTCCAGACTTGTCGTAGGACCAGTCGAGGCAGCTGGCCTCCGTAGTTTCATCAATGTTGTACACCATAGATTCGTATGATTCGAGGGCATCATTGGGCTTGCCTGCGGAAAGGAAAGCCTGGCACCGTTTCTGGTGTGCAGTGAAACACAAGAATTTGAGATCCCAGCCGAAGAGCTGGAAAAGACACTCAGTTACTAGTGAAAGATATTATGTACGCATCATCTTAACGCACCACGACCAAGTCCTCGTATATTTCATGAATGTCCGGTTTCGATGAGAAAGCGCCGGAGTCGATAGCGGCAGTGAAGTAGTCGGCAGCTTCCTCGTGACGTGCACCATCTAGGGCCTTGATTCCGAGTTGAACACGTAGATATGCCTAATATGCGAGATCGCAAAGATTAGTGTTTATGACCAAACGTGGCTGCATGATACTTACTTGCACGATATGACATGCTCGGGTATCGGCATTCGGACAACCGGTAGTGAGCTCCTTGAGGAGCAGGATTGCCTCGTCATGTTGATCTGCATTGAAGAGGGAGACGACCTGAAATGTGCAATGAAGCAGAGAGTATGCGAAGTAAACGTAACATACCCTGATCAAGAGCAGAAAATGAATGGTTTCTGAATCTTAGTCTGTACATGGATGCAACATCAAATGCTGCCCTCGCTTCCCGAACGTGGCCTTTTCCACAGAGGGCGATTCCCTTGGAAATATAGCCTGTCAAGGAGGACTGAATGCTGATGGACTATGTCACTATCGAGTTAGCCTTTCATGGGGGGCTCTGATCAATCAATATATGTTACCTCAATTACATCTGAAAGCGCGTGATCCCAGTCGTATTTTCGCGCCATCACGAATGAGCGATGGGCGTAGGAAGTATGGTTGTTGGGATCGGTATTGATATCTTGCGTGAGTAATTCTTCAGCCGTAGATAAGTCTTCATCTATGCATGCCATACGGGCATCATATCTTCACCTCCGCTGAGGATGTTTGCCGTCCACGGAAAAAGTGACACATGTTGGAAAGCATGAGTGCTTGAAGATAGCAATGGTTGTCGGTCTGATAACCGCCAGAGATGGACATGGTTGGAACTAGATAGGGATGCGACGAGTGTGCCAGCAGGATTAACGGCAAAGGTATACATCGAGTCGGAGTGGTCCGTCCAGGGATCACTAACCTGCTGCCAGGTTGCTGTATCCCATTCGCATATGGTCGAATCGTGACCATCGCCATTTGTGAGAAGGCGTGTGCCATTAGGCGTCCATGCAAGTGACAAGTTCTCTGATGCTGTGACCCTTGAAGGATGCGACGCGTTCCCTCGTGCCTGAATTATAAATTTGAATATCGGCTTCTGTTGCGATTGCAATATGTTTTCCAAACGGTGAATACTGTACGCAGTCGACATGACTACCACACCTCCTTGCTCCCAGGTTTGGGTATTCCACAGTATCGCCATTCCATCTCATGAACCAGTGGCCAGCACTGTCCCATCAGGAGAAAAATCCAATGAGGTGTCTTCAATATTGTGTTGGATGAGAAGTTTGCCAGTTTCTCCGTGCCAGACGATGAGCACTCCATCCTCATCACCGCTTGCTATCAATCGCCCATCTCGTGATACTACCAGTTTCGACACCCCAGTGCGATGCCCTTCCATCTTCTCAATACAACACCTGTCTTCAAGTCCCACGGACGAAGTGTGTTGTCCCATGAGCCAGTAACCATTCGTCGTTTGTCGGGGAAACTGCGACTGCATCTACGTCATCTTCATGGCCTCTAAATACTCGCAGGGGTGTGGTGATTGGAATGAGCTTCGACATTTTACTGGAGGTTATTGGTGTTGAGCGCAGTCGAAGTGGGCTCTGTAAGGATTGTGGGTGTCTTTCTGCAGAGGTGCGTGTATTGTGCCTTTTATGCTGTTTCATTGCGTCAACCTGCTTCGTGTATCATAGACGCCCAGGACATGAAGCTGTTCGCCTCCGTACTTCCATCACCGTTACGGCAGGGATCCCTATTGTCATACCCGCCGTCCTTCACAGTATACCCTCCCAGTGCCTCAGGGCATACATGCGTTCAACTCTAAAGCTTCCAGAATTCATCACGTCGTATCCAATCGAGCAGTCGGTGCTCCTCAGCGCTTCAATCTCACTATCTATCCTGATGACCGCACGAATATCGTTGTGTTTCGTGTCTAGCAGCTACTCTAGCACACCACCATGTCACTCCTTCGAACGCGTGCATATAGCTTACCGTTATATCAGTTCTTCATCTATGCATCCCGTGGATTCCCAAGATCCCTATGTACAACAGATGCAACCGAATTTCGTGGTACAGGCTCAGAATCTCCTCACCATCGCCACACCGCCAATGGCTGCACCTCACTGCGGTGCCCCCTCAATCTTCTTCAGCATAACACTTGTCTGCAAGTCCCACAACCGAACCGTCTTGTCATACAACTTCGTTATTATTTGTCGTCTATCAGGAAAAACTGCCGCTCCGGTTACACTACTCTCATAATCTTCAAAAACTCAAAGGAATGTGGTGCTCTGGAATGAGCTTCGACATCTTACTGGATGTCAATGGTGTAGAGCACAATCGAGATGGACTTTGGGAGGACTGTAGGTGTCATTTTCCTAGACTACAGAGGTGTGTGCATGGTGCGTCTCTATGTAACTTCACCCCATCGACCTACCTTGTGTTCCCATAGACGCCTAGGATACGAACCCCGTTCGCCTCTACACCTCCATTAAGGTTGCAACAAGAATACTCACTGCTATCGTATATACTCCCTGGACAGCATAACATCCCCTGCACCTCTGCACATCCAACGCGTATCCCATTGCATCCAAATTGTGAAGTCTAGCGATCCGGCTGATAGTGCCTGAGGTCCGTCAAATATAACTAGTGTCATGAACGTCATCTATCTTGGACAGTAGCATGAATAATACCTTGTTTCTCATGCCGAGCAACTAATCCAGCAGGTTTCCGTGCAACCCGTCCGAACGGTCACCGTTTGTGTGTATCGTCCCTTCTCTATCGAAAATGAACCTACTGCAATATCCCTTTTTTATCCAGTCGATGAGATCTGTTACGTGTGCATCGGATGCAGCCGAATCCAACAGTGGCACTAGTGCTGCGACGGACGAGTTTCCGCCTTGGTTTCTGACTTTCCAGCTTGATCCAAACACTTGTATTCAACCTTTTTTAGAGGTTTCCCAATGTTCCTTCCAGCGCGCTGCCTGTCGCTCATCTTAGTTTCCAGCTTTGCAAACTCTGGACAGACTTGTTTCGGTTTTTATCGTTCATTAATCCCTCTCCCGCATCCATCTCATAGGAATCTGCACCTCATAAGTATCGGTGTAACACTTCCATCAGTTCTACTAACTCTGCGGGCTCTCATCGCAGTTAAACTGTATTTGATTATCGACTTGTCACTGGGGATATCCAGGAACGTCATCTATCATGCAGTGGTCCAAATTCTCCAAGAAACCAGGTGAGTATCGCAACATTCAAATAATGTTTCACTGCACATTCTGATGCTCTGACCCTAATTACCAACCAAGTGCCAGGTGCCAGGAGCCCAGGACTAGACAAACATAGAGTTGAGTGAATTTTAGACCTCGATGTTGTTATTCTGGTCGATGCAATACGTATCAACCCGCGCCCAGTGATAGCCCACATCACAAACAACTTTGCAGAATTCATGAGAATACCAGCTGCTTTCAGCTCGTACACGGCCTTGTCCTGGATGTCGTGCAGCAGCGGCTCCGTGCCTTCCCACCTTTGCGATAGCGTGCAGAATCATTGCATCGTGATATACACCTGCCTGCAAAACGTCGATCAAAAGCGGATCGGGGCTGGGCATAGGGCACCCAAGAACACTAAACATTCCTTCCGACACAATCTCAAAAGATGCGGACGGTCTTCCTGCTCTGTCGCGGAGAAAGGACCCCATTGAGCTCGGTGTGCTATTGCTTCAGAGGGTCCATGGCGGTACCTGTTTATGAAGCTGTGTCCTATTAAAAGGGACATTGCTGAATGAACTGCGAGAAGTCCTGACCAGTGTAATATGAGGGTGATATGCTGCGCGTTCTGATATAATGATGGGTCCAGCTTTCAAGGAGCCAGCTCTAGATTATAGTATGCGGCTTCAAAGTAACGTCACGGGTCACACCACCCCTTAAAAGTCCCCTAAGTATCACACTAAGCTCTCAACGAAACCATGACTGAATACATTCTACAACAAGCTTCTGCAGCGGTCAAGAAGAAGCGTATGGACCATACAAAGTTCTCAACATCCTCAAAGACACCCACATGTCAGCAGCACAATTTGCTGCGCTCATCGAGGTCATCGCCAGATTCGCACCCATGTACACACCAATGTACGAGTGTTTGTGGTTCACCTTACTGTTCTTCTCCGTGGTCAGGGACGAAACAGGTAGTAAAGAATATCCCTCCAAGGATATAGATGAGCGGGGCAAGCAATTAGGCATGATACAGGCTTCGCCTGATCCTCGTGGTGATGAGGAGACAGTGAAGTATCACTATCGTCGGGTATGTATTCAAACCATACATCTTCAAGTTTTTTAACTGATAGACCACTTAGAGGATTGCTCAACTCTGAGGCAACCAAAATCGGAAATCAGCCTGTATGCTTTAGCGACCCCTATCCCAGTTTCGTGCAAGTTGTCTCTCTTATATTAAGTTGCCTTTATGCACCTGGCACAGTTACAGCCAGTCGAACACGGTATTCACATAGCTTTGTTTGTGGTGAGAGCGCGGCTTGGTAGAGGGCTGAGACTATGTAGGCGGCAGGACGTGTTTCTGCTGCGAGAGGGGTTTCGTGGTTGTCCCGGGTATTTCAGCTCTATTCTTGTTCATATTCTAAGTAGGGGTCGGCATTACCGATACAATATTTGCAGAGCATTTTTCTGGGGGATGAACAGCATTCTACTGTTTATACTCGTTTCTACCATCTTTTTCTGTCAACCGCTTGTATCGTTATGTCGGATGTACGTGATATGTCGTCCAATTGCGTGTAAATGAGAGGCTACACATAGCTCTCCGGTTAGTTGGTTGGTGTTTGTGTGTATGGTTCGTTGTACTGCGAGCTTGAGTGAGCATGAATATTTCAATACCATTCGGTTATCATGTCTCACAGAAAATTTGAGGTCATAAACAGGACAAAAGCAGGTGGCACTTCTTCGAAAAGACAAGAATGTACATAAGCAGCTTCAGGGATTATGGGCCGCTAATCATTACGACCACTGAAGTCAAGCGTTGATATTCTTACGGAATTTCGTAGACATATTGTGGGGATTTCGCGATCCGGAGTTCGTATTCAAAGGACTGTTTGTGATAAGCAAAATGAATACCCTGCGGCCCATAGAAAAGAGAAAAACGTCAGCAGGATGTCAACGTTGTCAGTGAACTTCTGCAGAAAGGGGCTACGTATCACATAATATAAACAAAGCTCTGTCCCGATTAACGAACGGACTTCCCCGACAACCAAGGTCCTGCAGGGTTCTGCTGGATTGCGCGTGTTCCATACATACTACAATCAATGGAAGCTGTCATGTAACATTCTATGCAGTGACATAAGAGGTAGCGAACAGGTCGCGGTCCCAGCAACAGGGAGCACCCCAAAAAAGATCACCAACTTAGATGCGACTTACAAGTAGGAGTAGGGAAAGAGGGCTATTTGATTCAAACTCCACGGAATTGCAGTTGACTGGGGTCAGTTCTGCTAGTAGATGAACAAGTTAAAATCATGACCAATTTATATATCGATTGCATGGATGCTTGTAAATATGAATATGATTGCAGGATTGATGGCAAACCCCGAATAGTGCCGACCTGCTGAGCTGCGGCTCGGCACAAGTTTAGCACCATTAAGAAATGCCCTCACTGTCAGTAAGTAGGATATGGTTTTCTATCATGACACCAGAGAGATGCGAACTTCGGACGTATTACTAATGGATTTCAACAAATAGTGAGTAATGCGGTGTTTGAGAACAGATCTACTAGTAATCCACTGTGATCCAGTAAAATCTATGAGGCGAGCACAAATTTAAAGTCTATGAGTGGTCATGACAATGATCTGCGTCGCAATGGATTACTGCCAATCAACAAAAGTGCCTGAAGCATATAAGGCCTTGTGAAAGTATGTAAGGCCTTGTGAAGCCTTGCATAGCCTTGCATGAGCATGCAAGGTTATGCAAGGCCTTATATACTTCGGGCACTTTTGTTGATTGACAGTCCTTGAGGGAAAAGTACTAGTACATAGCTTATTTGTTCTTCTGTTTGGTCTTGTATGGCGTTGGCAAACAATTCTGTTGTGTCTGTCAAGTTGTATTTTATATTCCCTGTATGTACTCAGTACTGCAGAACTTGAACGCGGTGACTAGCTGGGCATCACAATATTCCTCTTACAGAGACGCTTGTGCTGTCATATGTCGCATATCACGGACGCCGAGTCCTGAGCAGGATGATTGTTTCGTCAGACTTTACATTTCCCAAATCGGTTACCTCAGAAACTTATCACCGAGCAGCCTCCGCGCTCTCAGCTGGCGATTGCACTCCCTCGTTCGATCATGAATTGCTTATAAGCCATTGTGCACGACTTGTCTGAGAACACATATAATCGAGGTAAGTAGCATGTAGGGTGCATTCCAAGAGTTTATCTTGGAGCAGCCCTTCGTATTCGACCCAACGTCATGATAGCCATCTTCGTTCGCAGGCTCATATAGCCTCGAGCTGGCTGCCCCGCATCATCACGGGCACATCTATTTGCCACTTTGCCGAAACGAGTGCTTTCCTGGCCACTGATCCGAAAAAGTCAAAATGTTGCTCCTTCGGACGAACGTGCCGGTATCCGAGTCCCTGACGGCCGTCAGAGCGCTGTCTTCACTGTCCGCACTCAGGAAACTTAGGAATGCCTCGAATGAGCTCAAATGCCAACGTAAATTAGGCTTGTGTCTTGTGTCTGTCCGATAATCCGATTTATAATTCACATTGACGTTCACACACAGGGTCGACTTTCTCGGGCTCAGGATAGCTCGAGATTATCAACCTGAGCTAACTATGCATTTAGACAGGGCTTCGGCCAATGGCCTATCTCTGTGCCAGTGTGGGCTCGTGACTTTTCCTAGTCATGAGAGAAGTCGCGCCATAATGTTAGACTTTTAAAATAGCTGGAAAATACAATTGGATACATACTCGTACCCCCATTGCCCTGCGACATTCACCACAAGCTCATGGCGACCGTACAAGAATCAGAAAAACATGACATAATCAACTCTCCTTCGTCAATGACTCGTATGTCCGAAGACGATGATAAATTTCTCGCAAGTACCTTTTCGTTTTGGCACCTTCAGCCTCAATCAATGTTATTATTAACGAATAACAGGTAACCTTCGAGGATAATGACACACGGGATCCCATGAATTTTTCATACAAAACAAAGTGGATGATCACACTGGTGGCATGTGCTTTTACCGGGATAGTCGGTAATCTAATCCACGCCATGGAGCGATCAGAGAATTGATAGAATCTTGTGTCTCTAGCCGCAGCGTCGGCCTCTTTTCGATGGGATACCAGTCGATGATGCAGGACCTGAACTGCACTCAGTTCCAGGCCACTGTCGGATTGAGCATGTGGTCAATCGGATTTGGCACCGTTCCTCTCATCACTTCATCCTTCACGGAAGAATTCGGTCGCCTGAATATATACATCGTCTCGTCATTTGGATTCATGCTTACGGAAATTATGATTGCCCTGTAAGTTCATTTTT